>NC_089820.1:33052870-33355870 GCF_029633855.1 Hoplias malabaricus
TCTAACACAGGTGCTGACCTGACTTGAGCTCAAGCTAGAGCTGGGGGATATATCACAAATATCTATACATTTCATAGTATTTTTTACATTATTTTGAAAATTACCATATTTGTTATACAGAGTATGCCAAGGATAAGCATGTTTCCATTTTTACATTTACATTTTACATTATAGTTCACAAATGTCCCATTCAGCTCTCTGCTTTTTCTCTGTCGCGCGCACCCATCTACGCATGCTTGCATACACACAGATACACACACACCACACTTTCCTGCCATTTCGCATGCACTCAGGTCTACATCTCTGATAACTGAGAGTCAACAATGGATAAAAATGAAACCAGTGGCAAAGCTTTAATTAAAAAAAAAAAAAAAAAAAAAAAAAAAAAAAGATTTGTTAACATAATGTGTTTGAAACACGCTGTTCTCCTTCAGCCGGAGGAAGGGGCAGATACTCAACAGCTCCTAAAAAGAGAATGCACTTCTCTGTTTAGGCTTCTCACTGGCTAAGAACAGTCCTCTACAGGAAGGGCCAAAGTAGTCTTTATTTTCGGAGGCGCCTAATGTCCTTCAACATCTGCCGGACTATGCCCATGATCTTCTAAGAGTCTGTGATGGCAAGTGCTATCCTATATGCTGTTGCATGCTGGGACAGCAGGCTGAGGGCAACAAACACCAACAGACTTAACAAACTGATCCGTAAGGCCGTTGATGTTGAGGGTGTGGAGCTGAACAGCGGCTGGCAGTGTCGGAGAGGTGTGACACCATGGTTCATCCGTGCAATAATCAGTACCACAATATAATGTTCATATGTACAATAATAATTGTTATTAATTTTTATTAATGTGTGCAATAATTCAGAGGTGCAATAATACAATATAATTTAGATTTATTATCACAGCCTATGCCACTTTACTGTATTTTTAAAAGTGTAAATGTGTACATATTGGAAATTTCTCTTTTGTTTAAATTTTTTTCTCTTTTTTGAGTGTTTATTCTTTGCATAAACGATTGCAACTGTAACAGCAATTTCCCTCTGGGATCTATAAAGTATTTCTGAATCTGAAAAATTAAACCGCAGTTTAAAGCAGTTTGTTTCTTAAAATGAAATATTCAGTGTCAAGCAGATACACTGAGCTGAGTTTATTTGAAGTGTGCACTGTGTAACAATACTATCTAGGAAAATCTAAGGATCAGAGCAGTATCAAATACTCGAATCAGGATCAGGGCATCACTATTTCTTAGACATAGAGTTGATAATTACTGTTAGATAATGCAGCATGTTCTTTTTGGAGTTAAAAATAAACATTCATATTTTGACATTATATTTTGTTATGGTTTTCATAATATTGTATCATATATAACCATTTCTTTTAGCCCTAGTGGAAAGTGGCTCGGAGTTGAAAGAATATCCTTCAAAAAACAGGAGTGACTTCTGTCGTGTGGAGGGGGTTTGGTTACAAAATATCAGATGTACCATGGTATTGTGTAAGAAATCATCATCATCATCATCTTTCGCTTGTCCATTTCCGGGTCGCGGTTGTAAGAAATTAAAGAAGCCTAAACCAGCAGAAGGCGGGAGCACCACTAATGTGTTTAACCTCCTCAGGCAGAAACACCATATCTCAAATATATTTAATTTAATACATTTTAAAATGGTGTGTTTTTGAAGTTAATAAAACAATTTTTCTGTGTTATGTTCATGTCACCAAAATACCCTGAAATATTGTGATATTATTTTAGGCCCATATCATCCATACCCAATAGAAATATATAATTTTAGAAATACAGAAATCAATTCAATACATAAATAATTACATACTTTCCATAACAAAAAAACTATTAATTTAGTTAGTTAGTTAATTTAGATAATTTGTGCACTTATTTACTTATACATTTAATTTTTCTTCATACTTCATATTGTTGCCATCACAACGCTGCACAGGATACAAATACTAAATTAAAACATTGGGCAACTGGTCCCAGAAGGATGGTGCTCAACTTTACATAGCCTTATCTCTTTTCTGACATTTTCTTACAGTGCACTGCTTAAATAGTCTACTTGGAAGCTAATAGAGTGAATTTTGTGTCAAAAGTTCCACAAAGCAAAAATAAATCTGCAAGCCAAAGTTTTAGAATCAAGAGCAGAAAGCTGTGAATGTAATTTCAAAACAGGGGAAACATATAGCAATACCTTGACTTACAAGTTCCAGTCCCCTTAAAAACCACAACAATTTTTTGTGTTTTTAAATAAGAAAAATGAAAGGTAATTTATAAATAATAAATAATGTATAAAAAAGAATAATACATAATTAAAAAAAGTAAAGAAATAAACTGGTTCTATTACGTGTATTTACCTTGAATATCAGATGAAGATGCTGCAGGGATGGAGGAGATTGGAGTTGTTGTTTTTTTTTCCCTCTATCACATAACGTAACTTACACTTAATGCTACAAAAAACTCGGACACGACAAAGATGCACAGCAAGATAACCAAGTGAACTGAATGCTTGCTAGTGGTGGGTGGCATAAGCTCATTCACTCATAACTCAGATCTTGGCTTAAAGCAAAAACAAAAAAAACCCAGATGGCTCGTATCTCCGAAAAAGGGGGCGCTACACTTGGCTGATTAATAACTGATTAAAAAATGGGCTTTTATGTGCTATAGCGCCATCTAGGATTGCAGCGGCACCACAATTTAATCATGTCATCTGATCCTCATACTGATGCGCAGTTTTGAAATTTTTGGGGAAAGTGTTTTTGAGTAATAGTTGCATTCATGATTCATGCTGGATCTCTATTATTGGGAGGGGCCTATAAGCCACATAGTGATAAAAGTTCAACATTTTATTATGGTCCTAACACGTAGTGTAGGGCCATATTTTAACTGTTAGGATTTTTCTTATTAGGGGTTCGAGGGGTTGGATGAAACGCGATGGGCAACCCAAACCGTCCTACAGACTTGTCATTTGGTCAACTGGTAGTAAACCCTCCCGCTACTCAGGCGCAAAGAATCAGCCCGATCAGCCTGATGGTGGTGCTATAACGCGTCACTCCCTATCTCTCCTACCCTGTGTGGCGTAGAGACGAAATTCTTTGTTCCCCAGATTCCTCAGGTCAGACCCTACAAAAAAGCCTCAAGAACCCATAAGCTCCGCCTACTTAGATTTTGAGCTAATTTGCATAATGTGCAAAATCACACAAATTTTTGACCGCGAACTAGTCTCTGGAAATGTACCCAATATGGACATATGTGGTATCAGCAGAATCCTAAAACCTGAACTTTAATAATTATTCAAAAAAAGTTGGAATTTCATCTCTGCTCGGCTTCCAGGCTTCCAGACTTCCAGAAGTAGTGTGCCAAATATGACCACATTGCACGGAAAGGGGACGCTACAATTAGACACCAACTGGTTGCACAGGTTATTAATTGATTACACTACCACCTAGAGATGCAGTAACAGCAAGATGAGATAGATATATTCTGAACATCATGGAAAAGCCCCTTATGCATTTTCATAACATATGCCTAAAGCATTTTTGAGTTACAGCTGTTTTTTATGTGATGTTTCAACGGCAAGCTGCACATCTCTATTTAAGCAGAGGCTGAAATCACACAGTAATGAAAGTTCCACATTTTTTGATAATTACTAAAGTTCAGGTTCTTATGATTCTCATGAAACCACATGTCTATATTGGGTTTTGATCCAAGGACTAGTTCTTGATCAAATATATGTCTCCTCCCACTCATCTGCCTGGAGTCTTCTATTTTTTGCTGAATCCCCCCTCAGCCCCTCCCTCTCCTTCTCACACACAGACTGTCACCTCTCCCCCTCCCCTCCCCCCTGCCAGTCAGAGAGGGCCAGAGGACACAGACAATTGAAAGCATATCTAACTATCTATAGTTTTCAGCTCCACTGTCCAAAGGAGCACTCTGTAGATCTAACATTACAGAGAGGGGTGCACCTCTTGCTCTGCATACTTTCATTTCTCCCTTTCACATGTTCTTCAATGGTCAGGACACCTACAAAGCAGATATACAGAAAATGTATGACCTAGTGTCTCTGCCTTTCTTATCTATAATGTGGACTAACAGAGTATGTGTGTGTAACCGTGTAGACAGTGAGTGGACACAGGCTTTAAAATTATCCAGCAGGCACGGTTCTGTCTGATCCACTCATAAGAGCACAATACACACTGACATAGCACCACAATGTCAATATCACTACAATGCTGAGAATGTATGAGCAACTGTGTCTGAATTTACGTCTATAAGTTTGACCAATAAAATATATGTATCTCAGTGTGGACAGTGACTTGACACAGATGTTAAAATCTCTAGCAGCACTGCTGTGTCTTATCCACTCATAAGAGCACTACACACACTGCCATATCACCACAATGTCAGTGCCACTGCAGTTCTGAGAATTATCCACTACCCAAATTATATACGCTTTGTGGAGGTCCTGAACAGTGGGTCAGAATCCAGGGTGAAATTCCAGAGTCAGTTCTGTGCTCTGTGCTTTCTCTGTAACCCAAGCCCCACGTTCACCTGTCTGCAGACCAGAAATTCACCCACTCATCTACTACCCCTTCTTCTTACAATCCAGAGCACCAAGGATCACATTTTACAGCACTACAAAATCTATCTTAAAGTGTGGCTCCTGTATCAGGAAATGTCATATGCTACACTCTTGCTCTGCAAAGACTGCTTGCTTTCACCCTGCTCTTCAATGGTCTAGACACCCATACTGCAGGTATGACTCAGGTGTTGGCATTTTAAATCCCTCAGCAACACTGCTGGACAGAGAATAGTCCACAACCAAACACTGCCAGCAGAGAGTGTCTTCTGTCAATTGATGACTGACTCGAGTACAAGCAACTCCACATCATATCTGCTGTTTGGGGGTCCTGAACATTAGAGTGAGAAACCAGAGTGCAACTCCAGAGTGACTTCTGTATTCTATGCTTTCTCTGTCATCCGCTACTCCTCCATCTCATGCTACACCTCCAAAGAGATGCCAGAACAGCATGGAACACCTTACAAACACTACACAAACTTCCCCAAAAGCCCCCATTATCTCAGGACAGCTCATATGCATAGAACACCTTACAAACACTACACAAACTTCCCCAAAAGCCCCTACTATCTCAGGACAGCTCATGTGCTAGCACTTTGTTCTTCTACCAGTGAATACCAGCTTGGACCCTGGGAATAGTCGCTTGCAGCTATATTTTTTTATTCTTTTTCTCCGATGAAACGCAATGGGCAGCACAAACCGTAGGTTCTACAGACTTGTCGTTTGGTCAACTGGTAGTAAACCCTCCCGCTACTTAGGCGCAAAGAATCAGCCCGATCAGCCTGATGGTGGCGCTATAGCGACGCAGAACGCGCCGATTCTTATATCTCATACCCCTTGTAGCGTAGAGACGAAATTCTTTTTTTCCCCCTGGTTCCTCAGGTCAGACCAGATTCTATGACGATGAAGAAATATTCGAAAAAACATGGCCACCATCAGCCAATCAAATTTCAGCAGCAGTTTCATGACCTTAACAAGGTCCTATCCTCATGACACTTGCATGGTATGTGCATTGCACCACTTCCTGAGCACATAATTTATTACGATAGTCTCTAGGGGGTGCATTTCGATTTTTCAACATGCAAATATGGAATATATCAGCGAAATATCAACATATTGACAATCAGTTTGCTTTATTGCGTACTCTGCATAGTGTCTTACAACTATTGTCAAAAAATGCATAGTTTATTCACAATAGTCAGATATGTGAAAATGGAGCTTTTCGAACTCCTCCCTGGAAATTTGTCTTATCAATAAACAACTGGTATTTTTCAAATCTCTATAGACTGTAGGTCAATAATTATTTAAGAAAGTTGGAACTTTTGACACGCTGTTGCGGTAGTTATTCAACAAATATGCATGGGCGGGCCTTGATGCACTTTTTGAGATATAACTCAAACATACTTTGCCCAAATCGAACAAAACTTGGTACACATATGTATGTCATTACTCTGAAGTAGTGTGCCAAATGTGACCACATTGCACAGAAAGGGGGCGCTAATATTAGACAGCAACTGGTTATATAGGTTATTAATTGATTACACCGCCACCTAGAGATGCAGTACCAGCAACATGAAATAGATATATTCCCAAGACCTTGGGAAAGGAGCTTGAGCATTTTCACAAATTATGGCTAAAGCATTTTTGACAGGCGATGTTTCGAAGGCACGCTGCACATCTCTATTTAAGCAGAGGCTGCAATCACACAGTAATGAAAGTTCCACATTTTTTTGATAATTATTACAGCTCAGGTTCTTACGATTCTCTTGATACCACATATGTCTATGTTGGGTTTTGATCCAAGGACTAGTTCTTGATCAAGTATATGTCGGCTACATGCCGATGGGCAAAACAGATTCTGTTTTGCAGATTCCCGCCTCAGCCCCTCCCTCTCCTCCTCACACATTTTCCCATCCTCTCCCCCCCTGCCAGTCAGAGAAGGCCAGAGAACACAGACACAAAAATGCAGATATACAGCAATAAACACTAAAATTATGACCACCTCATTATCTCTACATTCAATGTCCATGTATTCAGCTAAACTGCGCACAAGATCACTTTGTATGTCTAAAAATATAGAAAGGGGTCCACCTTTTGCTCTGCATTCTTTCAATGCTCCCTTTCACCCGGTTCTTCAATGGTCAGGATGCACACAAAGCAGGTATGCTTAAAATGTATGACCTACTGTCTCTGCCTTTTTTATCTATAATGTGGACCAACATAGTAGATGTGTGTAACGCTGTGGGCAGTGTGTGGACACAGGTTTTAATGTCTCCAGCAGCACTGCTCTTTCTGATCCACTCCTAAGAGCACAATACACACTGACATATCAACACTATGTCAGTGTCACTACAGTGCTGAGAATGTATGAGCTACTTTCTCTGATTTTATATCTATAATGTGGACCAATAAAATAGGTGTATCTAAAGGTGTGGACAGTAAGTGGAAACCGGTGTTAAAATCTCCAGCAGCTCTGCTCTGTCTGATCCACTCATAAAAGAACTGTACACACTGCCATATCATCACATTGCCATTGTTACTACAGTGCTGAGAATGTATGAGAAACTGTCTCTGAATTCATATCTAAAGTTGGACCAATAAAATATGTGTATCTCAGTGTGAACAGTGAGTTAAAATTCTCCAGCAGCACTGCTGTGTGTTATCCACTCATAAGAGCGCTACACACACTGCCATTGTCACTGCAATGCTGAGAATTATCCACTACTCAAATCATATCTGCTTTGAGGGGGTCCTGAACATTGGGTCTCAATCCTTGGTGAAATTCCAGAAATTCCACTTCTTGTGCTCTGTGCTGTCTCTAAAACCCAAGCCACACGTTCACCCATTTGCAGACCAGAAATTCACCCACTCATCCACTACCCCTTCTTATTACAATCCAACTCTGCTGAGACACCACGACACCAAGGATCACATTTAAAAGCATTATAAAATCTATATTAAAGTGTGGCTCCTGTATCAGGAAATGTCATATGCTACCTTCTTGCTCTGCAAAGACTGCTCGCTTTCACCCTGTTCTTCAATGGTCTGGACACCCATACAGCAGGTATGACTCAGGTGTTGGAGTTTTACATCCCTCAGCATCACTGCTGGACAGAGAATAGTCCACAACCAAACACTGCCAGCAGAGAGTGTCTTCTGTCCACTGATGACGGACTCGAGTACAAGCTACTCCACCTCATATCTGCTGTTTGGGGGTCCTGAACATTAGAACGTCTGTGCTCTATACTGTCTCTGTCATCCGCTACTCCTCCATCTCATGCTACACCTTCAAAAAGATGCCAGAACAGCATGGAACACCTTACAAACACTACACAAACTTCCCAAAAAATCCCCTTCTATCTCAGAACAGCTCGTATGCTAGTGCTTTCTTCTTCTACTAGTGAATACAGACTGTCACCTCACCTCTGAAGACCATGGGAAAAGAGCTTGAACATTTTCAGAACTTATGGCTAAAGCATTTTTGAGTTACAGCTCTTTGTTATGCGATGTTTCGAAGGCCAGCTACACATCTCTATTTAAGCAGAGGCTGCAATCACACAGTAATGAATGTTCCACATTTTGTTGATAATTTTTCAAATTCAGGTTCTTATGAATCTCATGATACCACACATGTCCATATTGGCTTTTGATCCAAGCACTAGTTCATGATCAAATATATGTCTGTTACATCTCATCCTGCAGATTCTCTCTATGCAGAATCCTCCCTCAGCCCCTCCTTCTCCTCCTCACACACACACACAGTCACCTCTCCCCCTCCCCTCCCCCCTGCCAGTCAGAGAGGGCCAGAGGACACAGACATTTGAAAGCAGATCTAAACAAATCAACAATACCATCATGACCACCTCATTTTACTTTCAGTTTCCGTGTTTTCAGCTCCACTGTCCACAGGAGCACTTTGTAGATCTAAAACTACAGAGAGGGGTGCACCTCTTGCTCTGCATACTTTCATTGCTCATTTTCACATGTTCTTCAATGGTCAGTGTCACTGCTGTGCTAAGAATTATCCACCACCCAAATCATATCTGCTTTGTGAAGGTCCTGAACATTGGGTCAGAATCCAGGGTGAAATTCCAGATTGACTTCTGTGCTCTCTCTAAAACCCAAGCCACTCATTCACCTGTCTGCAGACCAGAAATTCACCCACTCATCCACTACCCCTTCCTCTTACAATCCTACTCTGCTGAGACACTAGAACACCAATCATCACATTTAAAAGCACTACAAAATCTATCTTAAAGGGTGGCTCCTGTATCAGGAAATGTCATATGCTACCTTCTTGCTCTGCAAAGACTGCTCGCATTCACCCTGCTCTTCAATGGTCAGGACACCCATACATCAGGTATGACTCAGGTGTTGGAGTTGTAAATCCCTCAGCATCACTGCTGGACAGAGAATAGTCCACAACCAAACATATCCAGCAGAGAGTGTCCTGTGTCCACTGATGACGGACTCGAGTACAAGCAACTCCACATCATATCTGCTGTTTGGGGGTCCTGAACATTAGGGTGAGAAACCAGAGTGCAACTCCAGAGTGACTTCTGTGCTCTATGCTGTCTCTGTCATCCGCTACTCCTCCATCTCACGCTACACCTCCAAAGAGATGCCAGGACAGCATGGAACACCTTACAAACACTACTCAAACTTCCCCAAAAAGCCCCTACTATCTCAGGACAGCTCATATGCTAGCGCATTGTTCTTCTACCAGCGAATACAAGTTTGGACCCCGGGAATTGTCGCTTGCGGCTATATTTATTATTCTTTTTCTCGGCTAAAACGCAACGTGGAGCAGAAACCGTAAAGGCTAGAAACACCATACTTGGCAGACTGATAGGGATCCCGTTAAATGACTCAGCCAAGAAAAACTACACTGCTTGACCTAATGGTGGCACTATAGAGCAGCAAAACGCGTTTTTGTTTATATCTCCTATACCGTGAGGCATAGAGACGTAATTTTTTTCCCTGATTCCTTGGATTCAGACAAACTATTTTGCAAATTTGACCATTTAGTTCCGCCCCTGAATTTTTTTTGCTAATTTGCATAATTAGCCAAACTTACTTTTGTGAACTAGTCCATGGATTTTTGTCCAATTCTCTTGAGCATGGTGCCAAATTGTTCGTAAGAGTCTGGAGGGTAATAATTGTCCAAAAAATGTTAGAATTCGGATTCAAGATGGCCGCCATATGCAAATGAACCTCTTCGGCTCTTTGTCTGTTTTACTTAAAAATTCATAACAATTGTATACTTGACTCAAATGTGTTCAAATTGCATACTCCACTTACAGGCATGATTATGAGGTACCAATTCTAAGGAGGAGCCAATATACCTATAGGGGGTGCTGTAAAGGCTACAAGTTTATATCTCAGAATCCGTGAGGCGGACCAGATCGCCGGTTGGCATGCTGCTTCTATCAGCAAGGCTATAAGAGGAAAATTATGGACAATGCGATTCGGGCAAAATTGTGATCGTCATTGGCCAATTAGATTTCAGCAGCTGTTTGACTACCTTAACAAGGTCCAATTATCATGGAATTTGACTGGTATGTTCCTGGGGGCACTTCCTAAGTGCATAAAAAGTTATGTAACGATAGCCAGTAGGTGACGCTATATCAAGAAAATGTGATATATCTAAGCAAAAATTAAGTGTATCGACACGCTGTTTGCTGCTTTGTATACTCTGCAGAGGGCCTAACAACTTTGTAATTGCAAGTGTTGTCAAAAAATGCATTGTTTTTTCCTCAATAACCAGTTGTTCAAAATTGAACTTTTTCGAACTAGTCCATGGAATTTGGCTCTATTCCAAAACAATTGACTTTGTTGGAATCTGCAGAGTCTGTAGGTAAATAATTATCCAAAAAAGTACAACATTTGGACAAACTGTTAGTCGAAAGCGTGCTGAGTTTTTACATTCTTTCAGCTGTAACTCAAACACATGAAGCCCAATCAAGACCACACTTTACATAAATATGTACAGTCTTACCTTGAAGGAGCATGTATAATATGACACAAATCCATCAAAAGGAAGAGCTAATTAGACAATTACATGTCATATGCAGTTTCTGTGTTCATGCTGGATTTCTGTAAGTGGGAGGGGCCTGTAAGCCACATATTGAGGAAAGTTCCACATTTTCTTATTAATTATTAAAGTTCAGGTCCTTAGGATTCCTCTGATACCACATGTCCATACAAGTTAAATATCCACAGAGCAGTAGCTGAATAAAATGTCTGCATGTGCATTTGTAACAGCTCAGCTCCACGATGGGACAGTAGTAAACTGATTCACCAGCAGGTGGCACTCTAAGACCAAATATTGTTTTGTTCACCCACATTCATGATCTTATTTCTCTGTACAGGTCAAAGGTCATAACATATGAACAAAAATATAATTTTTTGTTAATTCATTAAAAATGGTGCTCACCAGTCATATCATGTCCTTTGCTAATGAATCATGTGTTTTAGTTTAGCACTCGTGAAGCCTCACTGGCCAAAACTGCTTATGGTCTCTCTGTGCTGATGTTCATTACACCAACACTAAGGCCTCATTGTGCAGACCCTTGCTTTAATGGACACCTCATGGACACGTGACATGCAATTAGTGAGTGATGTACTTAATCAGATTCCATGTTGTTGTTGATATTTACTATACACAATGGCTGCCATCGGCCACTGATGTTTCAGCAGCTCTTTGATAGTCTTAACAAGGCCCAAACATAAAGAACTTTTTACAGAGTGTCTATGGGGCACTTCCTAAGTACATGAGACATTTCATAATGATAGCTGCTAGTTGAAGATATAACAATATCTTAGATTCATTTTTGCCTTGTTTGGCCTAAATGGCCCATGTGTCCTAAGGCCTCATTGACCTCTCAGACTGGCCAAAAGTGCCAATTAGGCCCATTCGTGTTAGGACCATCTCATTGCCGCTTGCGGCTATATTTGATAATTATTATAGGTCAGGTCTTTGGGATTCAGCTGATACCACATATGTACATGTTAGGAAAATATCCATAGAGTAGTACTCCCTTAAATAGTCCTGTATGTGCATTTCTAACATGAAAGACTAACTTTCTTAGCAACACTATGTTACAGTAGTACATCCTTTCACCACCAGATAGAACTACAAAACTAAATATTGTTTTGTTGATCTATATGGAGGTTAAGATCCTTTTCACCTGCACACGTCAATGGTCATACCATATGAATATGAATATTTATTATAGTTAAAAATTATAAAGTCACCTATACCTCTTCAAGTGGCCATTTACCCTCACTCAGTACATCAGAATAAAACAAACCATAACAAAGAGTATTTCCTGATTAGTTATAATCATCAAATTAAAAGAAATAAACACTTGAGATATATCTGTCTGTGTGTAATGAATGGATATAATATACACGTTTAACTCTTTGAATGGAATTACTGAAATAAATCAACTTTTTGATGATATTCTAATTTTATGATCAGCACCTGTAATATACAAGTTTATAGTATATATTGCATATAGTAATATACAATATTACTATTCTGAAGGAGTCTGTCCGACGTTTAAAGCACTGCTCACACATTACATACATCACACAAAGGCCCTCTGACATCACACACATCACTCAGAAACAAACACACCTCAGAGACTGTAGAACACATGCCACAAACACAAGCACCTATTACAAATAAACACCGCACATACCTACTTGGTTCAATGTCTAACAATTTTGCCATAGCCACAAATGTCAATACATCCTCTCCCGATCAATTCATAGTACAGGAGTTGTCAGATTTGACCTGATTGCCATATTAAGCCAGTTAGTGCTTGAACCCGCAGATAGCAGCTAACGCCTCTAGTTAATTTGGCTTGTCAAAGCCAAATTACTGTTCTTCGAAATCTTATTATTAATTTGGCTTGTCAAACTAACCCTACACTTAGTAAAGCGCTTCTTCAAACAGGACATGGTCCTCTCCTAAGACACCTATGGCAGAACCTTCGAGAACACTGACCTTTAACTGCCACAGAGTCTAATTACATAGGAATAACAGCATATCTGACTGACTTAAGGAAGTCACAGATAAATGTGGCTGGATTCTTAAGGTGGGATTTACAATTCCAGCAGCAGTTTATTGAACAAAGTAGTCTAATGAAAGTCTTTTTAAGATGGTAGGGGCTCACTGAGTGGAGATCTGGCAACCCGTTTGGCTGTTTCTGTACCCGTTTGGAAGCTGTTTTGATCGCTCGGGTTTTCCTGTTTACTCGTTTCCATTGTTATTTCTATATTTATATCTGTTTTTATAACCTACTAACCATCCATAGATCTATCTTTTAGATTGTCTCCGCAGGAATATTCATTACAGAGGCACTAAAACTGCCACCGGACCCTGGAGTAACGTTCTTGGTGTAAGTTACTAAAATTCACTAAAAGCGGTAAGTACCTGCAATTCCATGGCTACTACTGGCTGTTTTGCCTGCTCAGAGTGTGGCATGTTTAGTTTAACGCCCTTTTCCACCTCTAGCGATAAATATAGTGGTTGTATTTGTAGTAAGTGTCAGCTAGTTAGCTCTCTGGTGGATAAAGTGGACCAGCTAGAAGTGCGCATCCGGAGCTTATTATTGTTGAGGGATAAACAGCGAGATTCAGTGTTAGCAACTCCGGGTGCCTTAGGGAGAGTTAGCACCCCCACGACTCCGGCTTAGAGCCCTCACAGCGGGGTGAATGGGTGACGTCTCGGCGTCATAGCCGGAAAGCTAAGGCTGATGCTAACGCTGAGGCCAAAGCTAGCCCACCGGGACACCACGCTCCTCCGATTCGCGTGTCAAACAGGTTTGCCCTGCTCAGCGAAGCACCCGCTGAGAAGCCTGTTAAGAGTGCTCTGGTTATAGGAGACTCTATTGTTCGGCACGTGAAATTAGCTACTCCTTTAGGGGCGCCGGCAGTAACAGTTAGCTGTTTATCGGGAGCCAGAGCGCCGGATATTAGTGGCAACCTTAGACTGTTAGCTAATAGGAGATATTCGAGGGTAGTCATTCATGTAGGGGCCAATGATATTCGTCTGCGGCAGTCTGAGGTAACTAAGGATAATATTACAGAGGTGATTAAACTGGCCCAGACGATGTCCGATGCCGTAATCTGCTCTGGCCCCATACCAATGCGGCGTGGCGACGAAGCTTACAGCAGACTTTGGGCGTTAAACTGCTGGATGTCCAAGTGGTGTTCCGAAAATCAAGTGGGCTTTATAGACAATTGGTTACGTTTTGAGGGCAAGCCTGGTCTTATAGGTAGGGATGGTATCCACCCCACGCGGGAGGGTGCTGCCTTACTTTCTTGCAGTATAGCACATAGTCTTTTAGTTAGTCAGCAGAGTAGTGTAGATAGCTGCTGACAATCCAGAGCCGGGACCAGGCCGCAGACAGACAGGCTAAACCGACCGTCAGCAAACTGTCTTGAGACGTCACCCAGGTTCAACTGTATTGAGACTGTGTCTTTCCCCCGAACTAAATGTAAAAGTAGAAAAACAAAATCAGCCTGTTTCAGCAACCTAATCAATATTAAATCATACACAACACCTAGCAGCAACACCTCAGAACTAAAATTTGGGTTACTCAACATAAGATCACTAAACTCAAAAGCACTCATCGTAAATGATATTATAAGTGATCATAAATTCAATGTTTTCTGTCTCACGGAAACGTGGGTTAAACCAAATGAATATTTAGCACTAAATGAAGCCACCCCCCTAGGCTATAATTATGCACATAGCCCAAGAATATCAGGCAAAGGAGGTGGAGTATGTGTAATTTACCAAAATACCCTAGAAATTAGTCTTAAACAATGTGACACCTTCTCTTCTTTTGAGGTTCTCTCCACTATTATTACAAATCCGGTCACAAAAAAGGACGCATTTTTATTATGCAACATTTACAGACCACCAGGGCCTTACTTAGAATTTCTGAAAGAATTCAGCGATTTTGCTACAAACCTAGCGGTGTGCAATCATAAAGTTATAATTGTAGGAGATTTCAATATCCATTTTGAGAAGGAAAGTGACCCACTAAAAAAGGCATTTACCTCAATCTTAGACTCTATTGGTATTACTCAAAATGTAACAGGGCCTACACACTACTGCAGCCACACTTTAGACTTAGTTCTGACACTAGGTCTTAACATTGACAAAATTAATTTCTTACCGCAATCCTCAGCAATCTCCGATCATTACTTAATTTCATATGAGCTACGTTTTATCCATAATATATGTAAGAACCCTCGCTATTCTACAAGGCGTATAATAAAACCATCTACCGCCCTACAATTTATAGAAAACCTACCAGAACTATCGACCCCAGTTCCAACTCCATCAGACCCAATGGACCTAGATGTACTAACTGATTACCTAGAAAATACCTGTCGATCTACTTTAGAAAAGGTAGCACCACTTAAACATAAAAGTATAAGACAGAAAAAGCTCGCACCATGGTATAACGATAAGACCCGTACTTTAAAACAAACATTACGAAAACTAAAGCGGAAATGGCGATCAACCAAGCTTGAAGTGTTCCATTCTGCCTGGAAGGACAGCCTTATAGAGTATAGGAATGCCCTCACTAAAGCTCGCTCAGCATATCTGGCCTCGCTGATCTCCCATAATAAAAATAATCCGAGAGCACTGTTTAGTGTGTTTTCTAGAATTACAAAAAATCAAGCAGGTTCTTCTAATTCCAGCAACTCTCACCAGTAAAGATTTTATGGACTTTTTTAATAATAAAATTGAGAATATTAGACAACAAACTCTAGCCACAAGATCAAATCCATCCTGGCTGCCACCTGATGTGAATGAAATAAAACATAATATAACTGTAAAAGAAAGACTTGAAACCTTTTACCCACTCCCACAATTAGAACTAGAGAAGATTATCACCTCCGCAAACTGTACAACTTGCACACTTGATGCAATTCCCACAAAGTTGCTCAAAGAAGTACTACCAGCTATTATTGATCCTCTTTTAACTATAGTAAACTCATCGCTTAGTCTGGGCCATGTACCCAAAGCTTTTAAACTAGCAGTTATTAAACCTATGATCAAGAAACCAAATTTTGATGCTAGTACACTGTCTAATTACAGGCCTATTTCTAATTTGCCATTTCTGTCTAAGATCTTAGAAAAAGCTGTGGCCCAACAAGTTCATATATACATAAGAATCATATATATGAAAAATTCCAATCTGGATTCAGGCAACATCATAGTACAGAGACAGCTCTAGTCACGATAACAAATGATCTTCTTCTTGACTCTGATCAAGGCCACGTATTCCTGTTGGTGCTTCTTGACCTAAGCGCAGCCTTCGATACAATAGACCACAATATTCTCATAGAATGGTTAGAAAACATGGTTGGAATCACAGGGACAGCCCTATTATGGTTCAAATCTTACTTAACGGAACGTTATCAATTCGTAAAAGTAAACAATCTAAATTCAAATTATTCTAAAGTAAGATTTGGAATTCCACAAGGCTCTATTTTAGGACCATTATTATTTACATTATACATGTTACCGCTAGGCACAGTTATAAGAAACCATGACATTAACTTTCACTGTTACGCAGACGACACACAATTGTATATTTCAGCCAAGCCCGATGACAAACACAGATTAAAGAAAATAGAGGACTGTGTGAAAGACGTGAAAGGCTGGATGTTGCGTAACTTCCTCCTTCTAAACAGCAAAAAAACAGAGGTCCTGCTTTTGGGTCCAAAAGTGACAAGAAATAAATTATCAGACTTAATTTTAAATCTAGCTAACTTTCCAGTTAAACCTGGTTCAGCAGCAAAAAATCTTGGTGTCATAATTGACCCGGATTTATCATTTGATCAACACATAGGTAGTATCACTAGGACAGCTTTTTTACATCTTCGCAATATTGCTAAGATTAGAAATGCCTTATCCCTCCAGGACGCAGAAACATTAGTACATGCCTTTATTACTTCAAAGCTTGACTACTGTAACGCACTACTGTCAGGATGCACCAGCAGCAATTTAAGAAAACTTCAAAATGCTGCAGCTAGGGTCCTCACTAAAACTAGAAAATTTGAACATATCAGCCCAGTTTTATCATCACTTCATTGGCTGCCTGTTAAATTCCGCATTGACTACAAAATTTTGTTATTAACATATAAAGCTCTACATGGGCTTGCTCCTGAATATCCTCAAGATACAATTTCCTATTATGAGCCTCCACGTTCACTCAGATCACAGAATACTGGATTTTTAATTGTTCCCAGAATTCAGAAGGCCTCAGCTGGGGGAAGAGCCTTTTCTTATAAAGCCCCCCAACTCTGGAATGATCTTCCAGAAAATGTTCGGGACTCAGACACAGTCGCAATCTTCAAATGTAGGCTAAATGTAGGTGTTTAGTTTATCATTTGGTAGCTAATGCTCCCCCATAGATAAAGGCGACAGATCCGGGGGGTCCATGGACACAGGGAATTATAGTATACTGAGACGCTGGTGCTGTCGTCCCGCCGCTTCTCGCGATCACTCAGGTTTGTTGACGGTGGAGCGGAGGGATGCCAGTGTTTCAGGATGCTCCCGTGTCTGTGTGTCCTCCTGGTTCTCTCCTTTTAGTTAATGCTGTCATAGTCAGATCTGCCGGAGTCATTAGCCACACTCTGGAAATGTTCATATTTTCTACTTTACAAACACAAAACAGTTCAAAACTAATTCCATCCCTTTACATCTTTCCGAGTAAACGACTGCCCACCTGTCTGTCTGGACACTGATGGATGACTGTCGAGATCCTCCTCCACGCTTCAGACCAGCTGCCCACGCTCCAGCAACCACCAAGTGCCTTGAAGCTGTCCCTACACTGAAGTTCTCATGGACTACTAACTATCATCACCAGTAGATTGACCAGAGGAGGATGGGTCACCCCTTGTGAGCCTTGGTTCCTCCCAAGGTTTCTTCCTCAGCTGGGGGAGTTTTTCCTTGCCACTGTCGCCCCTGGCTTGCTCACTTGAGGGTTTTACATTTGTTTTTACATTTCATGTCAAATCTTAGTCTTACTGGAATTCTGTGAAGCTGCTTTGTGACAACATCAGTTGTGAAAAGCGCTATATAAATAAATTTGATTTGATTTTTAAGGTGACCATTTATTTGCCAAAGTCATCTACTTAATGTGGAAGTCTAAATATAAAGGCTGTTTTTTTTAAGGTGGAATTTTTCAAGGTGTTCTGCAAAATGTAACGGGAATCTTTTGTAATGTGGTATTTATTCTTATGTGACAGTTTCTATAAATTTTAACGTCATAGCCATTAAGCAGCATATAAGCTAATGTGGCAACGATATTAGTAATACGTGACAAGCCAAATTCAAAGTTCGTTCACGAACTTTCCCCCTCTAGTTAATTTGGCTTGTCAAAGCCAAATTATTGTTCTTCGAAATCTTATTATTAATTTGGCTTGTCAAAGCCAAATTACTGTTCTTCGAAATCTTATTATTATTATTATTATTAATACTGTTCTTCGAAATCTTATTAATTTGGCTTGTCAAAGCCAAATTACTGTTCTTCGAAATCTTATTATTATTAATTTAGCTTGTCAAAGCCAAATTACTGTTCTTCGAAATCTTATTATTAATTTGGCTTGTCAAAGCCAAATTATTGTTCTTCGAAATCTTATTATTCTTATTATTATTATTCTATTCGCAAAATGTAAAATGCTACTCCTCCTAGGGTTTTCATGCTACAACTGTGAAACTTCACACGGTCATAGATCCTATGCCAACTCGGGTTGCTTGTGCTTTTTGGAGCGATCCGACTTACGGATTCCGGAATACGAGCTTCCAAAGTGGGAATTTTTCCCATAGGATTGCATTGGCCAAAATTTCAACCTGCTCTAACTCGGTCAATTTTGAAGCTACGGACACGGGATTTCAGACGGTCGGACCTGGGTCCACCGAGACCCACCACGTCGAACATCAGACCTCTCACACTCATCCGTTCTGTTTAATCACTCATTCAATATCCCTCCATTCACTTGAATGGGAGATGGTTAGAGTGCGTGACATTATCGTCACTCTGGCTCTGGCCAGGAAAGCCTTTTTTTCAGTTTTCAGCCGAACATTTCCCCATAACTTCCTTATACTTTCACCTAGAGACTTCATTCCAATTTTAAATGGTAGGGAAATTTCCACTTTCTAGCACATGTTAATATGAGAATATTTGATAATACGGTTTTTGAGGTATGAATTTTTGTTTGGCACTAGGGAGGGTTTTGGCTCCCATAGAGTTCAATGTATTTTTAGAGCGGCTCAGAGTGCGGTTTCTAAATTTTTCTCCTGTTTTTAACTCGTCATAACATGCTCAATTCTTACTTAATCTGCATATTTTTTATACCATATTGATCCCCAGACTCTCCATGTTGCAACGGTATATACGGTTAAGTGATGTGGGGAAATATTTCCGAGCTATTAGCATTTGTTCGGAGGGTGGGTACGCTCCCATAGGAACCCATTGAAATGATTTTTTTTTCTTTTTCAATTTTCTGCCGAACATTTCACCATAACTTCCTTATACGTTCACCTACAGACTTCATTTAAATTTTAAATGCTAGAGAAATTTCCCCTTTCTCAAACTTGTATCAGACCATTTGAGAATACCGTTTTTGAGTTATTAATTTTTGTTTGACACTTGGGAGGGTTTCCTCCCATAGAACTCAATGTATTTTAAGAGCGGGTCGGCACGCAGATTTTCAAAACTTTGACCGTATTTAACTCGTCATTACACCATCAATTCTCGCTCAAAGTGCAAAGATTTTTACACCATCTCGAGCACCAGACTCTCCTTGTCGCTACGGTATGTTTCGTTCATTTTTGGACCTGGAAAAGTTTTTGAGATATTTGAGGTTTTTTGGAGGGTGCCCCACCGGTCGAAATTCATTGAATCCTGAGTCTGTCAGTTGTGTTCTGTGAGCGTGCGTGTGAGAGACAGACAGAGGGGGGAGGGGCAGAGGACACAGCCAGTCTCTAACACTTTAAAGGTCATTTTTAAGGGAGACGTCTTAATTATCCAGGGTTTCTTAAGGTGGAATTTTTTAAGGTGGCAATCAAAATGTATTGGTGGTCTTTTTAAGGTTTTAAGAGTTATTTGAAGTGGTCATTTATTTAATGTGGAGGTCTAATTTAAATAGGAATTTTTTTAAGGTGGAATTTTTTTTCTATCACCTTTCTAACACCTATAAATATGAAATCATTTCACGGTACAGATTTTGAGTTCTGAGTGTTTGTTCCGCAGTAGAGAGTGTCCCAGGCCCCCATAGACATCAGTATATTTCTTGACTGGGTACCCACACTTTTCTTTAAAATGTTTTTGTGTTTTTACACTGCCATAACACCAACAATTCTTGCTCAATCTACACAGTTCCTGCACCAAATCAATTGATACATGGTTAATTTTCATACAGGAATAACAGCATATCTCACTCACTTAAGGAAGTCACAGATAAATGTGGATTGATTCTTAAGGTGGAATTTAAAATTCCAGCAGCAGTTTATTGAACAAAGTAGTCTAATGAAAGTCTTTTTAAGATGGTAGGGTCTTTTTAAGGTGACCATTTATTTGCCAAAGTCATCTACTTAATGTGGAAGTCTAAATATAAAGGCTGTTTTTTTAAGGTGGAATTTTTCAAGGTGTTCTGCAAAATGTAATGGGAATCTTTTTTAATGTGGTATTTATTCTTATGTGACAGTTTCTATAAATTTTAACGTCATAGCTATTAACCAGCATATAAGATAATGTGGCAACGATATTAGTAATACGTGACAAGCCAAATTCAAAGTTCGTTCACGAACTTTCCCCCTCTAGTTCTTATTATTATTCTACGCACAAAATGTAAAATGCTACTCCTCCTAGGGTTTTCATTCTACAGCCGCGAAACTTCAAATGGTCATAGATCCTATGCCAACTCGGGTTGCTTGTGCTTTTTGGAGTGATCCGACTTACGGATTCCGGAATACAAGCTTCCAAAGTGGGAATTTTTCCCATAGGAATGCATTGGCTGAAATTTCAACCTTTTGTTGTCAATTTTGAAGCTACAGCCATGAGATGTCAGACCTGGGCACACCAAGACTCATCACATTGGACTCATTGGACTTCTCACACTCATCCGTCCCGTTTTTATCCCTCCATTCACTTGAATGGTG
The DNA here is from genome assembly GCF_029633855.1 of Hoplias malabaricus. Classification (NCBI taxonomy): domain Eukaryota; kingdom Metazoa; phylum Chordata; class Actinopteri; order Characiformes; family Erythrinidae; genus Hoplias; species Hoplias malabaricus. The sequence goes on from NC_089820.1 coordinate 33,073,650, forward strand.
TTGTAGAAAATAATTTTATTACTTTGTGTTAGTGGACAAATATCCTTAAATGATTAGTTAAAATTAAGCATTTATAATTGTGTGAAATCTTGTATCTTATATGTACTCATATGAATGATTAACCAGTATTTAACCATGCATTTAAACAGTTTAGAATCTGCACACTAACTGGCATGTTGACTCAGTATTTACACCTTTCTAAATTCTTAGACTTCTAACATTGAACAGATCTGCACTTAGGCTTTTACCAAGCTTTTAGGAAACACATATAAATTACAAGTGTTAGCTAGGACAGCTGAACTTTAGGGCCATTTTGACCTGAAGTGCATTAGTGACTCCTCTAAATTTTGGTGACAGAAAAGGAGGCTTGGGAAAGGAAAAGGTACTTGTCAGAAGGGCATGATGAGTGTTTTGGGGTCACAGGTGCATGGGAAACTTGCACGCGAGAAAGTTGAGTACTAACATGTCTTATTATGCATATTAATATACGTTAATCAGCTAGAAACGCCTCACCACCAGGCTATACGTCATCTGGGGTATAACTGTGGAGTCAGATGGGAGAAGACCTCAGAACTCTACTGGGGAGGCCATTAGACTCTTTTCATGTATTAGTTCTCTTGGATCCAATAAATACTTTGATTTGCTTTGAACTTCACTCGACTGGTTTTGCAAAGCTCCCGGAACGAGCACGTGTGTGGGGGGGTGTATTTTGGACCTTTTGAATATTTTTAAATTTTAATTACTTTGAGAACGGTCCAAAATAACATTTTTAATCTTCAATGGGGAATGGCTAGAGTTCGTGACGTCATCACACTCTAGCTCCTCTGCCCAGAAAGCCTTTTTTCACTTTTTAGCTGAACATTTCCCCATAACTTCCTTATACTTTCATCTAGAGACTTCATTTAAAATTTAAATGGTAGAGAAATTTCCCCTTTCCAGCACCTGTACATTTGAGGTCATTTGAAAATACAGTTCCTGAGTTATGAATATTTGTTTGGCACTAGGGAGGGTTTCGGATTCCATAGAGTTGAATGTATTTTCAGAGCGGCTCAGCACGCAGTTTCAAAAATTTGTGATTAACTCGTCATGACGCAAGCAATTCTTGCCCAAAATACTAATTTTTTACACCAAATTGAACCCCAGTGTCATTGTCGTAACACTATATTCAGTTAAGCCATTTTGAATATATTTTCCAAGTTATAAGCATTTGTTTGGAGGGTGTGTACACTCCCATAAGAATGCACTGAAATTAATATCTCTGAACCCATTTAACTACTCCATTGTCAGCCAAACATTTCCCCATAACCTCATTATACTTTCAGCCTTTCAGCTAGAGACATTTAAAAATTTAGTTTAATTTAGTTTCTACATTAGTAGAGAAATTTCCCCTTTCTAGCACCTGCAAATTTGAAAACAAAATACACTAGGGAGGTTTTTTTTTTTTTTTTTTTTACACCATATCAATCCCCAGAGTGTCCTTGTCATATTTTTGGTTTATAAAATGAGCAAGAAAAAGTTTTAAGCTATAAGCATTTGTTTGGAGGGTGGACCCCCTAGAAATGAATTGAATTCTGGATTTGGCTGTGTGTCTGCTTGCGTGTATGAGAGAGAAAGAGAGGGGGAGGGGGAGGGGAATACATAGGCATTCTTTAAGATTTTAAAGGTCATCTTTAAGGTGGAAATCCAAATACCGTTGTTGTTTTCAAGGTGGATGTCTTAATGAAATTGTGGGTTTCTTAAGGTGGAATGTTTTTAAGGGTGGCAATCAAAATGTTTTAGCGGTCGTTTTAAGGGTTATTTGAAGTGGTCATTTTTTTGAGGTGGAAATCAAATAAATGGGGATTAAATAATTTAAATGGGATTTATTTTAAACTGGAAGTTTTAGCAAGGTGTCAGTCAAAGTATATTGGCAGTCTCTTTAAGCTGGTGATATTTTAAAGGTTTTATACATTTTTACTCATAACTATTAAGCAGCATATAAGCTAATGGGGCAACGATGCTAGCAATACGTGACAAGCCAAATTCACGTTCTTGAAATTTCACCCTCTAGTTTTCATTTGAAGTTTCTTTTGCCAGTCTTCGCTTTCATTGTGCATTCAATAATTTAATTAATAAATAAACTGTAGATATTACTAATGCACATACACACTAGTAATGTACAATTAAATTACTTATTTAAATTCCAAATGTATGATATAAATGTGGAAATATAAATATACAAAGAAAAGATAAAATAATAAATATAGAAACTAAGTAATATCTATTACTTTGTTTATTTCATGATTTATTGGTGCATTTATTTACTGATGTATGTTTGTCCTCCATAAATAAACAGTTAAAATATAAAATATTATTCTGGACAAACTTGCTCTTATATGTTGTTTGTTAATAAATGTGTCCTTGTATGGATTCAATAACACAAGAAATTGTGTAACCCTTTATCTAGGCAGTATAATAATTACATTAGGCATGACCATGAATATTAAGCACACTCTACTAACATGAGTTTTTTTTTTAATTCTAGTGAATACAAAGAGAAGTAGGGAAGGAATATGACCATCTGCAATATATACAAACTATTTAGAAATTAACTATGTTTGCATGAACTTTTTAATGCTGAAATTCAGTTTAACAAAGCAGCCATTAAATTGTAAATACTAACCGTATTCCAAAAAAGTTGGGACACTAAACAAATTGTGAATAAAAACTGAACGCAATGATGTGGAGGTGCCAACATCTAATATTATATCCAGAATAGAACACAAAACACAGATCAAAAGTTTAAACTGAGAGAATGTATCATTTTAAGGGAAAAATATGTTGTTTAAAATGTCATGGCGTCAAGAAATCCCAAAAAAGTTGGGACAAGGCCATTTTTTACCACTGTGTGGCATCCCCCCTTCTTCTTACAACACTCAACAGACGTTTGGGAACAGAGGAGACCAGTTTCTCAAGTTTAGAAATAGGAATGCTCTCCCATTCATGTCTAATACAGGCCTCTAACTGTTCAATCGTCTTGGGCCTTATTTGTCGCACCTTCCTCTTTATGATGCGCCAAATGTTCTCTATACGTGAAAGATCTGGACTGCAGGCTGGCCATTTCAGTACCCGGATCCTTCTCCTACATAGCCATGATGTTGTGATTGCTGCAGAATGTGGTCTGGCATTATCTTGTTGAAAAATGCAGGGTATTCCCTGAAAGAGATGACGTCCAGATAGGAGAATATGTTGTTCTAGAACCTGAACATAGTTCTCTGCATTAATAGTGCCTTTCCAGACATGCAAGCTGCCCATGCCACAAGCACTCATGCAAAGCCATACCATCAGTGATGCAGGCTTCTGAACGGAGCGTTGATAACAACTTGGGGTATCCTTGTCCTCTCTGGTCCGGATGACATGGCGTTCCGGTGTTCCATAAAGAACTTCAAATCGTGACTCATCTGACCACAGAACAGTCTTCCATTTTGCCACACTCCATTTTAAAAGAACCCTCGCCCACTGCAAACATCTGAGCTTGTGGAGCTTGCTTAGAAATGGCTTCCTCTTTGCACTGTGGAGTTTCAGCTGGCAACGGTGGATTGTGTTCATTGACAATGCATTCTAGAAGTAGAAGTTCAGACTCATGGCTTTCTTAAACAGTCTTGGACCTTTAAAGCGTGGTCCAGATAGAAACTACAGATTAAGAAAAGCTATAGTTTAACCCTCGCTAAATTTCAACGCCACACCGAGCATGTAGGAAACCTTAGACCTCTGACCCTCCAAACGACGACAACGCCACGAAGAGGACTGCTGCACGCACCCTCAGAATGATATTCTGAGATGCGGAAACCTGCCCAGGAGAGAATTGCATAGACATGTCTCTCTCTCTCACAACGCAGCAGATCAGCAACGACGAAGAATCCCCACAGAGACCTTCAGAACACCACCAGCTCCGACGGCTGCGTCTGGAAGCATCGGGAGAAAATGAACGCCCGCGGTTGCAACCTACAAGGCCTGCGTCTGCAATTCTCCAGGAAGTCATGCCGGAAGGCACCGTCAGCGGCACGCTCCCTGTCGATCTCCGGATACGTAAGGTCACATGGTCTCATGTCTCTCATGGCTCATGGGTTGGTAACCCATTTGGCTGAAAGTTTGCTGGGATAAACAATAACCTTAGAACTTAGGACAATAATTATCAAAGAGAAATTCCCTCATATATTAATCTTCCTGACAAAAGCCCCTGTCCTAACTCGACTAACGAAGACAGGGATGAGAACTGGCACCAGTGTGAAAGCTCAGATGATGCGAATGAGTCTGAAGTATCCGGAATTAGCACAGAAATTCCAGTATCCGCTGAACAGGTGTTTTCGCACCTGTGTAAAGAGGAGCGTCAGACAGCTGACCTCTTCTCAGACACCTCAGGTGAAACTGAGCATGTCCCAAGGACCCCTGCAATTCAAACTTGCACGTCTGACCAGTTTAATAAGGGGGGGTGAAAATCAGACTCCTCTTAATGTCACGCTTGTTCAATGTGATCCACCTGCACCACAGTTCCTTGGCCATTTAACAGAAAAGGGGGGTGCTCATAGAGTAAACCTGACCACAGTCTTGGAAAAGAAGCTTGTACAAGAAGCTCTCTTGGACACTGCATCAGACATCACTCTGATGTCATCCACACTCTTTGATGAAGTGTGGGCTGCAGCAGACCATGCCCCACAGAGATTACAGTTACAAAACTGTTCCCTCCAAATTTTGCCTTATTCATACACTGGTATCAGCATAAGGTCTGTGGCAAGAGTGCTCGTAACAATAGGACCCATAAGTCTGGTTCATCTTCTATATGTGTCTCCTATTGAAAACATTCCCTTCCTTATTGGCAAGGACCTGCTCAACAGGCTTGAGCCACTGATTGACTTCAAGTGTTTGAAGATCTGGGCCCAGGTTCACAAACCCCTGCCCATCTCACACTAACATCACCTTGAAGCTCAGTCCTGTCACCTAAACACCAGGTCTACAGAGACTACTAACACCTTTCACACTCCAACAATGACAAAGGATGCCATGAGCCAGAGAATCTCAGCTCATGATGAACAAATGACTGTCCACACAATAACAGTCCCTTTTGCTAACACCCATTTGGATCCCAAATGGCCTCCAGAAAGAGATAAATTAAAAGACCTGACAAACCGGGGTAACCACAAAAACCTCCCATATGATTTTGATTCCATTCAATTCTCAAGTGCAGGACAAAAAGGAATTAAAGTGAAACATCACATAGTCCAGCAAAATACGTACAACACACAACAAGATAAGGGCAGCTTGCAAAACTCCTCAGAGCCGCATTTGCAGTCAGCCAGCAGAGACTGGAAAAGAGAAAAAAGGGGATGCAAAAATGGTTATGACCTGAAAAGGCTGAAAAGGCGGGACAAGTTGCAAAAGTACAACTCAGTTAAACTGGCCCAAATGTTCATGAAAGGTGAGAAGCAGGCTCACAATCTCCTGACACATGAGTCAGACCCACACAGGGTCCTAAATCTTTCCCCCACCAGTCATCCTCTGTTCAGGAATGTGAATAAAGGTCAGCAAAGTGCTGACTTCAAATGGGTTCCTCACAACCAGATGGAACCTCACCAAATCACCATGAGACGTGTAGGGAAAAACAACACCCTTGTTAAGTCATAAAAGAGCAGCAGACACCCAGAAGACCTTTAATGGTATTAATCGTTATCTTCCACAACCGAATATATATAAAAAACAAACAAACAAACTTTCATCTGTACTTACGTTGTGCCCACCTGATAAAGTAATCCGTGGTATATAAATCTAGAATTAAAAATTCTAATTTCTACTTCAAGCATTGTATTCCATTCTAACTTGTGTATCGCTGTCCATCACTACGCACAGCTTATTCATTAAGCCACGACGAACTATTCAAAAGGGTGGTGACGCAGTCAGCACACAATACTGTTTTAAATTTTGTTCTTTCCTCTGGAAAACTTATTTTTCTTTATTTCTTCAGCAATCTAAGGTGATAATGCTCACATTCAATGCCTAACAGGCCTATGCCCACTAGTCATGTTAAATCAGAGTTCTTAGTAGTTAGCTTAACTATAGAGGAACACCCTGCTTATCCAGTAATTTTCACTAAGGCAATGATATGTTTTTAAGTATTTGCATGAATAACTTCATGCATAATTGATAAAAAAAATATTTCCTAGTTAACAGACACTTTTAAAGTAAGAGGAACACTCATACCAGCATATTGGATCAAGTCCAATAAAGGTTTATTCTCATATTAAATGATCCCAGAAAGGTATCAACCCTGAGTGTATGAATGAATGATTCCTGACCTTGTTGTTCACATTCATCTCTGCATTATCAGCTCAATGCTTCTAGAAAGAAAGCATGATCTGAAAGGGGGGATATGTAGTGGATATGATGTGTATTAATTTCTAATAAGAAATTTTGACTTTCTGAAGATGTGATTTTAAATACCCAAGTTTTCGCTAGTTTTGAGAGACATCTCCAACAAAGATCGGAATGTAAGATTAGCATCCAGAGCAGGCTCGTAAAACCTCACTCCAGGACGTTTACGACCCAAGGTCCCAGGGTCAAGAGGAGAATCTCAGCAAAGGGCAGAGAGACAAACAGACTCAAATTTGATTAAAACTGTTCTCTCACACCTTTTGAAAGATTGTTAAACAAAACAATCACAAACTTTAATTCCCATTGGTTTAAAACAATTTGAAGTTACATATGTGCACAACTGTTTGGGATTAATCCTGTTTTGACAATCAAAATAGGTGGAACTAATTTACATGTATTTAAAGTCATTTTTGTTTTATATGAATTTATGTAGAAGGTAGCCACATACTATGTGTTTAGTTGGTTAATAATTATATAGAACATGGTTGTCTTTGTCTTAACGATATTACTTTGTGTTAACACAATCTTTAATATTACAAAGTATTCACTCAGGGATGGTCAAGTCTTTGTCTTGTCAAGTGTCATAAATTCTATGTGATGCCACTCCCAAGGTACAGGAAACAGCCAATCAGGAACAAGAAAGGCTCCAATTCTCCCTCATTGAGGACGAATCAGGTATTCGGGGCGGGTTTTCTAAACTCTGGTTAAAAACCTGTGACGCCAAATGACACAAGCTTTTTCCAGCTTTTGAGCTTTTTCAAGCTTTTTGAGCTTTTTGGGCTTCTGCCCCTTTTTCTCCGATGTTCAACTCTTCACTTCAAGCCTCCAGACACTTGGGGTGTTGTCCCTTTAGGCTTTTTCAAGGCTAAAAGAGTAAAATGACCTGAGTTTTGGAAATTACTCTGCAGGCGTCAGACTCATGGCTTCCTTAAAAAGTCTTGGACCTTTAAAGCGTGGTCCAGATAGAAACTACAGATTAAGAAAAGCTATAGTTTAACCCTAGCAAAATTTCAATGCCACACCCAGAGCATGAAGGAAACCTTAGACCTCTGACCCTCCAAACGACGACAACGCCACGAAGAGAACTGCTGCACGCACCCTCTGAATGATCTTCTGAGATGCGGAAACCTGCCCAGGAGAGACTTGCATGGACATGTCTCTCTCTCACAAGGTGGTAGATCAGCAATGACGAAGAATCCCCACAGAGACCTTCAGAACACCACCAGCTCCGACGGCTGCGTTTGGAAGCCTCCGGTGAAAATGAACGCCCGCGGCTGCAACCTACAAGGCCCACATCTGCAATTCTCCAGGAAGTCGTGCCGGAAGGCACCGTCAGTGGCAAGCTCCCTATCGATCTCCGGATACGTAAGGTCACATGGTCTCATGTCTCTCATGGCTCATGGGTTGGTACTGAAAGTTTGCTGGGATAAACAATAACCTTTCTTAGAACTTAGGACAATAATTATCATAGAGAAATTCCCTCATATTAATCTTCCTGTTCCCTCATATATCGCTGTAATCCATTTTATTATATGAACGTCTAATTAATATTCATTATTTGATATTACAGTTGATAAACCAGTTGTGTGATAAAACCAATCCTTGGTTATTTGTTTGTGTGTGCACCTTTCTTGTATGGAATTATAACTTCTACTTCAGATTCCATTTCAGAGTCAAGAACCCACGACGGGTCAATGAGCATAATTCATTAATAATAGTTAATTCTAGCTAATTCTGCTGAATAATATGTGAAGATGACCTACTTGTCTAAGCTAAACTTAAGACAGGTAAGGACACTACATATTAGTTAATGGCTCCCAAACATTGAGCTTAGCAAAATGAATTAAATAATTAATTATTAATAAAATAATAATTATCATTGACTCCACTATGTAGAGCAAATGCCACCGCAACGTGTGAATACTATTTCCACTACAGCTGCACTATCTTTCTGCGCAACAATGGTGGAATTGGTGACCCTCTAGGCATCTTGGCTTCAGAGAGACACTGACACTCTGAGTAGCTCTTTTTATACCCAATCATGTTGTCAATTGACCTAATTAGTGTTAATTGGTCTTCCAGCTTGGACTTACACTGTAAAATTTTGAATCAACATATTTTTCCTTTAAAATTTTACATTTATTCAGTTTAAACTTTTGATCTGTCATCTATGTTCTATTACGAATAAAATATTGACATTTGCCATCTCCACATCATTGCATTCAGTTTCTATTCACAATTTGTTTAGTGTCCCAACTTTTTTGGAATCCGGTTTGTAAGTTTTTACCTACACTTTGTTTACATACTTGTGTACCAATATTGTATTCAGAGAATAATATGCTTTGTAATAATTTTTCTATGTGATTTTAATGTTTTAATCAATTAAATAAAAGTAGCTTGACAAAAAAAAAAAAATGTATACATACATTGTCATTGCATGTTTTTTATGTTTTTATTATAAAACCAGACTAGAAAACATGGCATTGTTTCAGCTGTTTCTACAGGTGTAGTGGCTATCACTCCATATGTGGAGAATGAGAAAAAGGAAACTGACATCTCACTGCATTCCTGAAGCACGAGTAATTTTTCCTCAGCAACTCAAAGTAAACAGCTGTTTGCAATGGATAGGATTCTAGAAACCCTCCTTCCTCACTTTTCCCTAAATTATCCTTTTTATAAATTAGGTTCCCTAAATTCTTTAAATAATTCATGTGTATGCTTGTTTATATCATGTTCATCACCTCATGTTCGAGACCCACCTATAGGAGGGAATTCCGTTCTGACCTATGTTCTCTTTCATCTTCTCATGTTCGAGACCCATCTATGAGAGGGGCTTCCGTTCTGACTTCTATAGAAGCATCCAATTGCACCAAGTCTAGCTTGACAGACAGGGGGGCGCATCCAATGCCAAGGGATGCCCTGCCCACCCCCACAGGCAAATAGGACCCAGTTTCACACCATATCTCCAGTTGACATTCACTTTTAGCAACCCGTTTTACTTCTCACAGCTCAACCTTTTTTCCTGGCGCTTCATTCAACTGTCCACTGGAGGACACATACTCTAAGGATCAGCCTCCACCGGGCATGATTCATCAGGGAATTAGGGTTGTCAGCTGTTTTATCCACTAGCCCCCCATGCTCGCTGGTTTATAGGCTGCCCGGTGTGTGAGCGGGCGACTGCACGTCTCAACATTGACTGGCTAGGTTTAGGGATCATAAATCCTGCCATTCAGGAGAGAGACATGTAACATGGTAAGCTAGGTCCCCCTCCTGGCCCTAGAAAAAAGCTTTTCCTGGTCCTCAAAGCATCCGCCAAACACGAGACTGCACTGGAGTGACCCTCTCTATTTCAAGCACGGTCTCTCAGGACTTCAAAGTCAAAGATATTGCGGGGGTGGGCATGGGAGACGGCCCAACTACTGAGCCCTCCATAGCCAGACACCTCAACCCCTCTCAGTGGGGCCTGCTGGCACCACCCAAGCCCTCCCTCCCCAATACGATGGACAGGTTCTCTGCCTAAGTCCATCAAGCTGTTTAAAAAGGCTCATCCCTGTCAGTGCAAGCATTAAATGTCTCTTCCCTTCTCTCAGCTTACCAGGTAGAACTCATGGAGAATATGGGCAAACAGTTGTTGGGAGAAGGGCTCCCATTCTCCTACCCCGTAGAAGCAGATTGTGACAGTGAATGATATTGTCCTGCATAATGCACGCCAGGCTGATTTTTGCACTTTCATAAACAAAACCTATCACAAAAAAACACCACAAGTTACAATGCAAGTTACTTACTACTCCAACTTGTGTACTCATGTCCAGGGGTGTCGCCTGGCCTGGGCTTCTTGGGCTATAGCCCTGAAACTTTTTTTAATGAGCCCCGAGCAGGATGTACACATTTCACCCCAGCCCCATGGCACTACAACAGTCAAAACAAGAACTAGAAGGTAAGGAGGGAGCAACACGCATGCACCTTTCTGATTTCTGAGCAGAAATCTTTGCGCTTCAGCAGGAATACCTCTACACCAGTTGCGAAGCCAGAAAATGATATTTGGACGAGCCTGTGCAAAGTGGGTGGGCACAATGTGGGGCTGTAGCACTAAATGATGAACAGCTAACAGCGACAGATGATTGGCTAAATAAAAGTGACAACCAATGAGAAATGCATTCTCAGTTTGGGAGCCGTGGAGTAACTGCCCCTCCCTAACCTCATAAATACAGAATGGTCTGAATGCAACTCGCAGGAAGGTGTGTTTGTCAGATAGAATGTGTCCACACAGGTGAACTTGTATTCAGGAAATAAACTCCGGCCGACTAGGGGGGCCTCGGTCTACACATCACCAAAATTGATTATTTCCAGGAAGAAATGTAATGGTAACTAACCATGTAAATTCATGCCATTGTTTCTGGAGTTAAATGATGGCTAGTTAATTAAAAATACAAGTCTCCAAATCACAATTCATTAATCAAATGCATTGTCCGCTCAATGAAAGGCAGCTTGTGGCTAATTACCTGTAACAGACAACAACTAACAGTAATTTGTTTCAGTGAGCAAAATTCAACGTAAACCTGCAAAAATCATGATTACTTCATTTGTAAATCCATTAAATAAAAAAGTAAAACAATGCATTATACAAAAAATAATAATAATAATAATATAATTTACTGGCTGAGCCCCTGATTTTTACATCCCCAGCAGATGCCTCTGATCATGACTGTTGCAGTTCACTCTACTGTGTAAGTTCAGTCCAGTATTAAAGCATGTACAGCTGCTCTTTCTACTCCTTGCTCTCTCTGCCATAATGTCCATAATGGAAATAGTGAGCTAGATTCTTCTTGTAGCGATGTAAACAGCCGTGAGATCTGTGCCGTCAAATGCTACTCTCGAGAGGACCAACATTTGAACACCCCTAATCAGAGTATTATTTTATAGAAATGTTTAAAATTGTGAAATCATCTAATCAAATGATATTTTCACAGTTTTAAAGATTTCTATACAGTTATGGTCAATTATGGACTTTAAATAAACTTCCTTGCATTTTAGCTTTAGGTCTTAGGCAAACCTAATCTTATCGATGTCTTGTTTAGCCTCACTGAGCCAAGCTGCCTAAAGCCTCGTACTAATTCCTGCTTCAGAGCACACTTCATTAATATATGTAACAAAATAAAATCTGAGGTACTTTAACTATGTGGGATGTATTTTCAGGTGAAAACCACAAATTCTTGTTGTCTTCACAATTTTTTTTCATGTTTAAGGCCCTCTTTTATCTTAATATGTTGCCAGGCAACCTGACTAATTGCTATATAATGTCATAAAAATAAGAATATAATAATATTGGCAATAACTAGACATCATGAATATTCACACTGACATTCAGTGTTTAAACAAACTCACATTTATGAATTAAACTCTACGTGTTGGAATATTATATTTATACTACAACTTCTGCAATATCAGTCATGTGAAAAAGTTAGGATTCCCTATGCTCTAATAGCTGGTATTTCCCCATTTGGCTGAAATGACATCAATTAGATGTTTCCTGTAATCATCTACCTGTCTCCAACATCGACTGGGGGAGAGTTTTTCCCATTCCTCCATGCAGAATTCTTTCAGCTGTGTGACATTTTAGGGCTTCTTGAATGCAAATATCACTCCACAGCATCTCAGTAGGATTAAGATCAAGGCTCTGATCTGGCCATTCCAGAACTCTCAATTTCTTACTTTTGAGCCATTACTTGTGAATTTACTGGAATGCTTTGAGTCATGGTCATGTTGCATGGTCCACGTCCACTTCAGCTTCCATTTTTGGACATTTTCCTCAAGCACCCGGTTCTATGATGGAGAGCTTGCCAGGCCCTGGTGCAGCAAAGCAGGCCCAAACCATTTCCACCTATGTGCTTCACAGTTGAAATGGGGTCCTTGTGCTGAAATGCTGTGTCTTCTGTTACTGTGCCCAAATAATTCAGCTTTGGATTAATCTGCCACATTGTTCCAGAGATCCCGGTCTTTGTCTAGGTGCTCTCTGGCAAACTTTAGTCTTGCCCTGATGTCTTTGTGCACTCTTTTTCTGATGGTATATTTCTGTACCTTGACATCAACTGTGGCAAGAACCACTTTTTAGGATTGTTGGAGATTTCTTTACGCATGGTCTGCTCTTGGACTGAACTTGTCAGGATGGCCTAACCTGGTTTAAAGTTGGTTTAAATGTTGTCCACTTGTAAATTATTTTCCGGACAGTGGTATGGGTGATTTCTAATTGTTTTGAGATCTTTTTTTACATCCCTTCCCAGACTCATATACATCTATAACCTTCTTTCTGAAGGCCTCAGAGAGCTCTTGCGATGATGACACCACTCACTTCAACAGTCAAGGGTAAATCAAACTAATGTCTGAGGTTTAAATAAGACAGCCTCCTCCAATGTCCTCTTTAACCATGGTCTAATCATTTGCAGCTGATGTGGTGCCAAACAGTAAAAACCCTTAGTTATGGTGCATTTTATTCTGATATACTGAGTTTATTTCTGTTGTTTACCCGTGTTTCTCACCGAGTACAGTGTTCCTTTAAATGACGGATGTGTTAAAAGGCGAGAGCTGCACTCTGATTGGCTGTAGAGCAAGGCAACTTTCTCTAAAAGACATCCAAGCTTTGAAACATGTTTATTGACTTGATTATTGTTTGTCGAGCTTGTGGCTGCCAAATTTGAGTCTCTCTCGCGGTGTCTGGGTCTGTTAGGCGCTGAAAACATATGCGCTCTGTTGTGTGTTTGTCGCTCTTCCTTGGGTGCCCATCGCCATAACTCTGCCCCTGATTGGTCTACAGACTTGATTGACATGTCGTTGGAAAGCTGAGAGCATAAGCTATGCAGCAGCCATGGGGATCATATTTTAATTATTTTTTGAAAATGTCTACTATATTTTCTAACAGTACTCTTGACACAAACATGAGGATTACTCAAACAGTTTGACGGAGAGGTTTGACTCAGATCTAGTCTCGTTTTGAAGGGGACTATCTAACGTATGCGCTGCTGTGCTAAATTTGTGTAACTTTGTCATTGATGAGGAAGAAACCTGAAGTTTGGAATATCTTATTTTTTCGGCTTTAATTCCTTAGCCCTACATTTTAGCGTTTATCCTCATGATCCCTAGAGTCTGCCCGTTCGATTGGTGTATGATATGTACACACTGACTCAAATATGGCACCATGAAAAATCTGAAAATCTGTACTGTCACTAATATTTTTTTCATAACAATTTCCAACAACAGCAAAAATACTTATTTATTGAGTGGGATTATATATAAAATGATTAAATCAATGAATATGAGTGACTTTAAGCTTTAATTTGGTACATTAACTGTCGACTTTGGACCTGTACTACTTGAGATATACTGAAGGATAAAACAACGAGTGACTTTTTTTTATAGGCGCCGCCAACCAATGAGCGAAATAAAAGGCTAAATAACACTGGGTTTCTAGGTTACAATGGATGCAAGGGGCGCTCTAACAGCCAAAATGACGGAGCTACCAACAGCATTGCCTGTGTGCATTGTGTAAATATCGGCCTCTTGCGCTAATATATTGGCTGATGCAGATTATATAAAAAATGCCCAAAATCGGCCGGGCGATATATCGGTCGATCACTAATCTGATTCTAAATATAGACATTTTAAATAGTAAAATATAGTGGTGGTGGTGGGGTGTCCTAACTTTTCCCCCACAATAAATGTTATTTTTTAAAATGACATTTTACCACTTATGTTTATAATTAATTTCTTCAGTTTTATTTGATTAGTTAAATAAGCTCAATCTCTCAGTACATTTCAAATGAAGCTCATATGTTTACATATGTTCAAAAAGACAAAGGCTTTCATGAGTTAAAATTTTTCAAATTTTTTTAAACTAAACTATAAGCAAGTATATAGCATATTAGGTGGAGTAGGCCTTTCAACTTAAATTACGGGAAGTTAGATAAAATGGTATTTGGCGGAAAAAGCCTTTAAACTAAGTAGATCAAGTTATATTTGGTAGGGTAACCATATTTCTTGAAAGTTTATTATCATTGAAAGCCTGTTATTTTCTGTTCATACCAAACTTCAAAATTGAAGCCCTGTATTAAAGCGACTTGTTTACATCAGAAAACTCATGATCATGACAGAAACTGACGAGTTTACCTTTTAACTGTGTTTTTTAAACATCCCTACAATAAAGCCCCACATTTTATCAACCAGAAGTAATATAAACTTGATAAATGATCAGAGCATCGCTGGGATCCAGACATTATGTAAAACTACTTATATTTCATAAGGTCTGGCTGATAAAACGTGCTGTATGTGATAGCTATAATTCAGTCTCTCCACTGTTCCAGCTTTAATGATTTGGAGAGTTGGCCTGTTTTCTTTTAAAGTTAATGTTAAACAGAAAAATTGCGCAGATGTAACTTGATTAACTGGTCAGAAAGTCAACAACGGTCAGGTGTGTTCATGTATTTGTGCCGTTATAGGGACTTTTTTAAAATATAGTGCAGAAAGTGAAAGGCTCGTGTGACACAGAGACGCTTCCAAATACGGAGAACATGATAAATTACATTAACAATTTGGCAACACATTTCTGTTCGAGGCTACATTAAAACACTAATGTGGAGTGGAGTTCAGCTGAAAGTGACGTAAGCACAAAGCGGTGCAAAGTGTGTCCCATTTCTTCTCTGAGTTCTTGATCCCGGCGCACACCTTTTGCTCACCTACAACAACGTAATCAAATGTCATTGAAGTGTGCACTTCAAGAAAGGGATTAGGGCTCATTGTAAGAATTTGGGACATGGAGAAGACTGTGGAAGACTTTGGAGAAACCTAACGCATGTTTTAGGTCTCGAAAAGAGGACGTCTGGTCACTCTATATATAAAGTCACATAAATTAGTATTTGGGCGGAATAAGCATTTAAACTATACGTTTATTTTTGGGTGGAATAAGACTTAAAAACTAAATTTTATGAAGGTCCATATTCCTAATTTTTACAGGGTCCTAGAATTCCAGTCATAAATCCTTTACAGAAAAAATTCTATAAATAATATTAAGGTATTGTACTCGAACCAACTCCAGTATTAGAGTAACATTTTATATCATACAGCACCACGTCTCCGGTGGCATTCGCACATGAAATTTACAACAATTGTGATTAGTCAGGAAGTTGGTAAGAGGCATTCACCTGAGATCATTTGCTGGGTGTCCCAATTAATGTTCTTTGCATGAAGCCAGAGAAGAACCATATTTGGTAATCAAATAGATCTTCAAAGAAAGAACTTGGAACAAAACTGACTCAGTTGTGTCCCATACAGATGGTCACTGTGTTTTTCTGTAACCGCTTATCCAGTTCAGGATGGCGGTGGGTTCAGAGCCTACCTGGAGTCATTGGGCGCAAGGCGGGAATACACCCTGGAATTGACCCTGACCTTCACAGGGCAACACACAAACACACACACACACACTTTTGAGTCGCCAAGCCACCTACCAATGTGTGTAATATAATTACATACCATTATCGAATAATTATGTATAATTCGCTTCTTTATTCATTTCAATTTATAAAAGCTTAGTATTTCTAGTGCTGTCAAGTAAAAAAAGATCAGTGTATAAACAAAGATTATAGAGTTATAATAAATGTACCGTTGAGTGTTTTAAGAGTTGTGTTATGCTGGGATCAGACTACACAAATTTAGCCCAATTTTGGAATGACTTTGTCGTATCTGACAAATTTCCAGTGTCAGATCCGAATATGAGCGTCAAGGGCGCCGTGTGAAATGAGTAGTGTTGCCAGTCTCCCAACCAAGACACGGCATGAATATATAACACTAATCTGACATAGTGAACGTTGTGCACAAAGTGAAATATTGTGTATTCTGATCCAGGCATTAATAAAGCATTCTGAGAGACATGTGAACACTGAGCAATTCTACTTAAAGTACACATGTAGCCATATCATTATGGTGACCTCTTTGTATACTTTGTTTAGCCTCTTTTCACCCTGGTTTTATACTTTCCCTAAACAGGCTGAGATTTCTCCTGGGATCCTGATGCTTCACAATCATGGGTGACATTTGGGAGTGGTCTTGGTGTAAGTCATCTGAGTGAACTGTATACTTGTATGCAAAACATACATCTGTGTTTTTAAAAGGATATTATAGAACAATATAGTAATTTGACCATTGACCATATTAAATAAATTATCCTGTACCATTCCAGCCTGATGTTTTGGGAGTCATTGCTTTATGCAATGACTTACTGCCTTATTTAACCATTGATTTTGTACAAGCTTTCAAATCCATGTTAGGCAATATTAAAAATGAATACCTATCGAGGACAAATGGCATTTATCAGTCACAGAACATTTAAATATAAATTTAACCAGGCAAGACCAAGACGGCGTCGCGATCACACCGCGAGGCTCAGCGTCTTACCAGTTTTAGTAATATTATACTTATTTATTTAGCTATCTCCAGTTTTCTTGCGCAAATAACTCTTGTGAACTACAGCTACGACAGACAGACACTTTTGGAAATTAACATTCACTGCACAAACACCGGATTCACGCATCATTTCAACTTCTGCCAGCTTCCATCAGAGATGACCCGAACACCGGGACCAAGCGAGTCAATCTTGCCGACTGGAAGGACCAGATATCGGCGACGCCAGCGTAAACAAAGATGAGGTAAGCGCGGTGGCTTACGTGCTAAGCTAAGGCTAAACCCACACCGGCCGGCATTACCTAGCGTTTTTCTCGCGAATGTTCACTCGCTGCCGGGTAAGCTGGATGAATTAAAAATCTGGACCCTCACACAGAGCTGGCTCAGGGACTGTAATTTAATGTTCTTCATGGAAACGTGGCTGAGGGACGATGTGGCGGACAGCGTGGTGGAAATGGAGGGACGAACGCTGTTCAGAGCTGACCGGTCAAGCGTGACCACGGGCAAGACTGTATCTACATAAACAAAGCGTGGTGCACGGACCCTGTTGTTGTGGAAACCCACTGCTCTGCAGACCTGGAGTTCCTGATCATTAAATGCAGACCCTTCTACCTGCTCCGTGAGTTCAGCTGTATTGTTTCAGCCGTAGTCTACATGCCTCCTGACGCTAATGCTAACTCGGCTATGGAGTGTCTCTGTGCTTCTATCACCAAACTGCAAAATACACACCCGGACGGAGCTTTTATTGTATCAGGAGATTTCAACCACTCTGATTTAAAATCCGGACTACCAAAATTTTTTCAGAATATCTCCTGCACCAAAAAGGGACAAAAAACTTTGGACAAAGTTTATACAAATGTGGCAAATGCATACAAAACAACACCCCTCCCCCATCTTGGACTTTCCGATCATCTTTCTTTGTTCCTGCTTCCCAAATACACTCCAGTCATGCAGAGGATTAAGCCTTCAACCAGAACTGTAAAGATATGGATGGATGGGGCTGACTCCTTCCTTCAGCAACAGTTCCAGCACACCGACTGGAGTGAGTATGCTGCCCGAGCCACCACAGGCTCACATACCCACTTGGACACCTACACTAACTCTGTCCTGAAACACATCAACAACTGTGTGGACAGAGTGACATCTCAAAAGACAATAATAACATTCCCTAATCAGAATCCCTGGATGAACAGAGAGGTTCACACTCTGCTCAAAGCCAGAGATGTTGCCTTCAGATCAGGAGACAGGGAAGCATACAGCTTGGTCAGAGCTAACCTGAGGAGAGGAATAGCTATAGCCAAGCACTGCTACAAACGCCGGATTGAGGAGCACTTTACCTCCTCTGACCTTCGGCGTATGTGGCAGGGAATTCACACCCTGACTGATTATAAACCAGCCAACTCTGTTCCAAATGCAGCTGGCCCTGATGGTGTACCTGGCCGTGTGCTAAGAGCTTGTGCTGTGGAACTTGCGGGTGTCGTCACTCACATTTTTAATGTTTAATGTTTAATGTTTCGCTTGCCCAGGCAGCTGTACCATCCATCTTTAAGTCTGCCACCATTGTGTCTGTGCCTAAGCACTCTACTGCTTCAGAGTTAAATGACTTTCGACCTGTTGCACTCACCCCAATAATTTCCAAGTGCTTTGAAATACTAGTTCTTTCCCACTTGAAATCCTGCCTACCTGCTACGCTGGACCCACACCAGTTTGCCTATCGTAGCAACAGATTCACCGGGGACGCTATCTCAACAGCACTACACACTGCACTAACCCACCTGGACTGTCAGAACTCATACGTGAGAATGCTGTTCATCGATTTTAGTTCTGCATTCAACACAGTGATTCCGTCTATGCTGATATCCAAACTCAACCAACTGGGTATCAGCACATCACTCTGCTACTGGATTTTAGACTTCCTGTCTAACAGACCCCAATCTGTTAGATTAGGCAGCCTTCACTCATCAACCATCACCTTGAACACTGGCGTTCCACAAGGTTGTGTTCTGAGCCCGATTCTGTACTCTCTCTTCACCCATGACTGTGTACCTGCCTATGGATCAAACACCATTGTCAAATTCGCAGATGACACCACGGTGATAGGCTTGATTACAGATAATAATGAAACAGCCTACCGGGATGAAGTACAGCATCTGTCCTTGTGGTGCCACAACAATAACCTGGTACTAAACGCTCAAAACAAAGGAGATCATCATGGACTTCAGACGGACTAGGAACCAAACTCACGCCCCCATTTACATCAACGGAACTGCAGTGGATCAGGTGTCCAGTTTCAAGTTCCTTGGTCTCCACATTTGCAATGATCTCACCTGGTCCTTGAACTCCTCCGTCCTCATCAAAAAGGCGCAGCAGCGCCTCTATTTTCTTCTGAGTCTGAAGAAAGCTCACTTGTCTCCCAGGATACTAGTGAACTTTTACCGCTGTACCATCGAGGGCATACTTACCAACTGCATCTCTGTGTGGTACGGCAGTTGCTGTGCTGCAGACCGCAAAGCTCTCCAGCGGGTGGTAAAAACAGCACAGCGCATTATAGGCACCGAATTACCCACCATCGAGGATATCTACCACAAACGCTGCCTGGGCAGGGCAAGAAACATCGTCAAGGACGTCACCCACCCAAATCATGGACTTTTCAGCCTTTTACCATCTGGCAGACGTTACAGGAGCCTCCGTTCCCGCACTAACAGGCTTCGTAATAGTTTTTTTCCTGAGGCTGTTATCAGGATGAACACTATTCAGGCACTTTAAACAAACATTTCACAATCATTACATTGCACCTTCTGTAAAGTTGTATTTAATTTATCCCTCAGTACTTAATGCATCACCTACACAATGTTACTTTGTTTACATTTTTTATATTTCAATATGTATATATGGTTACTTAACTTCCATAATCATAATGTCATTTCACAACTGCGCTTTATGTAAATTATGTAAATAATGTTATATATTGCACTTCTGGTTAGATGCTAACTACATTTCATTGGCCCTGTACTTGTACTCTGCACAATGACAATAAAGTTGAATCTAAACTAATCTAATTTAAAGTCATTAAGAACAAATTAACATTAAAAGAAAACACAGTTAAAAATGTGTGGGTGCCCGACTGGAACACTAGCAAAGAGCTTACCAAAAAATTAATATTTTCATCTCAAGCTGAATTCCCCAGACCCCAAATGCAAGCAGGGGTCGTCTCTCTTCTGACACAAAACTGGAGCAACAACGTCTTGTCCTTAAACATGGACAGAACAATGGATAATCACACATATAAAGGGAACAGGACATAGGAATAGATATTTGCATTTCGTAAAACACTCAAATAGATAATCAAAGGAATCCTTGTGTTTTAGGAAACACAGGAATTAAACAGAAGGCATTTCAATGAAACAAATCCTTTCAACTATGGTGCACGGGAGTATTTAAATGAACCCTCCTCTTTTAGAAATCACAGGAATTTAAACATGCCTATTAGTGCACAACAGTAGAACATTTTTTAAATTAAAGCATAAAAAGCAAAAAGACAATTAATTAGAATTTAAGACAAATGTTAAAGTGAACAGTATTTTAATTCTAGCTGTGACACACTCTAAAATGCTTTCTGTCTGGATTTAAAAGTGTCTAAAATCAGAGTCATTCTAATGTTCTCTGTCAATTGGTTCCATTTAAAAGTGGCAGAGCAGCTAAATGCTGATTCTATGTTTAGTCTACTAAACTTCCTAAAGATCTGAGAGTTCTGCTCTGTTCTCTAGCAGACCTGATAAATATGGTGGTACTACACCAGGAAGAAATTTATAAACTAGTATCGGTCATCTAAAGTCTATTCTATTATTCCTAAATTACTATAGGATACATTAATCAGAAAAAAAGATATTATATATATAAAATTATTAAATGTATAAAATGTTTAAACTCTTTGTAATGGGACAGCTATCTGAATACAGATAGTTGTTGCACTGACCCAAAAGCATATAGATTAACTTAAATATGTATTGGGGCTTAACCAAATATTGATATTGATGGTTTGATGTGGTGAGAGTGGGGACCAAAAGTGGAGGATAACACATGTAAAGGAAAAGGAGAGGAGAGAGAAAAATAGGATTTTTTTTTTAAAAGGAAAGGGGGGGGGGGCAGTGGGATAGAGAGTCCCAATAGGGCAGTGTTCTCCAGACAACTGGAGAACAGAGAAAAGATATATCATGGAAGATTAAACCCAACATTTAAACAGCACAAAGAGCTTAAGCAAAGAGGAAATACCAATTACCGGCAAGGTCTGGCTTTTACAAACTCTGTGCTGAGGACACGGACTTAAGGCTTAATAAAGTGTAAGCCCCAGCTGTTGTCAATCGGGCTGATTAACACGGGTCCTGAGGTGTGGTCGTCCCGTTAGTGGGAGGACCACGTTGTGGACAACCCCCTACAGGACCCCCGACCCCCCCCGGAAGGACGGCTCCGGAAGTACCCAGACCAGCTGCCCAATCGCGCCAAAAGGTCAGAATGAGATCTGGCTCCAGAATACGATTCGCAGGGAAGTCCAGGGATAAGTGGGACCACGGACGATGTGGGATAGGAAGAGGATGGAGCAATCCTGTTGGTTTGACCCTGGGTTCCTTATTGCGAGCACCTGTTGCATCCTGTCACAAACTGCCGGACATCTCTTGCCCTGTTGGGTCACCAAAACCATTTTTGCAGGAATTCTGTCTGTGCTTCATGGATGTCCTGAGACAGGACTGGTATGTCCACAAAGCATAACTTGACCTCGGACTGCAGAGGGTACATATGATTTGCTCACAGGACCTCCACCTGGATCAGGTTCATTTTTTTGTAGTGCAGTTTCTACCATTCCTTCAATCTCCCACCATAGCAGCGAAATGATGTGTTCAGGAGGGAGAATAGGAGGGTGAGGCAAAACAGAGGGTTCTTCCCACTGTCTTGAGAGGGCATCTGGTTTGATGTTCTTAGAACCTGGACGGTAGGACAGGGTGAAGTCAAAATGACTTAAAAAATAAATAAATAAATAAAAAATAAAGGTCCATCATGCTTGCCTGGGATTCAAACGTTTGGCCCCCTGGAGATATAAAAGGTTTTTATGGTCAGTCCATGCTAGAAACGGATGTTTGGCCCCCTCCAGACAGTGTCTCCACTCTTCAAGTCAAATAAATTCATTATCATAACCATACTATGCTCTGCATCATCAGTAAACAGTGAACATTATTTGACATAAAACTTTGAGTGCTAAGTAATTGTTAACTGGTCTGCTAAGTAACAGTCAGTTGGCCAGCAATGAGCAATGTCAACTTCTAAACAATGTAGAGCCATCTTATTTTGCTTTTTTCACAACTTTCAGTTCCTCCAGCACCAGTCGCTGAATTTTGCTCTCAGAAGCAGAGTTTTTATCGTCAACATGTGTGTCTGTGTGCACTATCTGGCTGTGCTGAGCTAAACAGCACAAACACTCAGAAAACCATTAACTCGACTTACCACCTTGTAATACCTTATACTGTGATAATATTTTGAGACTGTATGACAATATGAAAAATGCAAATACTGACCATGCCTAATTCTAATTCTGTGGATGTTAATATTTGTTAGCTCACAAGTCTGTTTGTGTGTTCAAAACCAGTCAAATATGTTTATAAAGACCTGGTGTGAGTAAATGGGTAAAAAAACAAAAATCAGTATGGTAGGCCTTCTCTCTCTCTCTCCCTCTTTTCTCATGGCAGAGAAAATGCATCTATATTTATTATAGACAACAGAGTGAATGCCAAAATGAGAGCAGAGATAAGGCTATTACTTTATTCTTCCTACATAGGTGAGTAATAATGACTATTTTTTGCTGTTTTGGATTACCTAAAGTGGAAAAATCTCCAAATTCGGGAGACGGATAACTACATGAAAGTAAACACTAACCGAAAGCTACAAAACTAAACAACTCAAGCTACAAATGAGTTTCCACTGTAATTCAAACAGAGAATTAAAAATGTACAGAACATTTCAAATTCATGCACATACAAATAACATCTTCCTCAAACTTACCATTCCATTCCATCAGACACCAAGTTTCTGAAGGTAATTAAACCAGAAAAATGTTTCCCTATATATGTATGTTACCTTTACTTATTATTAATATTAATACACATATTTGGAATTTTTTATAACTTTTTTATTCTCTCATTCTTTCTTGTGAAAGCACATCTAAAATGTAAAAATGCTTTTAAGAATGTAACAAGTGTTCACATTTAATTGAAAATATATACATGTTATAACATATTATAACAATAACTAATCTAAATGAAATGTAATACTGTCAAAATTATCCTTCTGAAAATTGTGGAATGAATACAACACAGGCTTTTAATGCTAACGCTAATGTAAGTAAAGCAAATTAATGAGATATTTAATTCATGTCACTTGTAATAATTCCACTTTAAAGGTGATTTGTCACATTTTTGTTCAAAAAATGGTCCAATTTTATATGAATTACAATGTTTAAATTATTGTGTCTTAGTGGGGGAGCTTAAAAATATTGTGTCCGAGTGGGAAAGCTTGAAAATATTTTAATCTACAATAGGGGCTTGGGACCTACTTATTTAATGCATTAAAATATTTATCAGAACACAATATACATGGACAGTATGCAACTTATACAAATATACATAAAAAGAAAGATTTTACTAGACACATAATATATATATTTTTTTATTTTCCTGCCCAGACAATGAAAAACAATTCTCTTATCATAAAAAAATGTAATCTGTATCATTTTTTAAATCATACACATCTCCACAGTTCAGTGTGCAGACTCTGCTCAGGAGGCTAAAAACTCGACATTTAACCGTTTCTAAACAAAAGCAGGATATGTCATCACCATTCGTCCTCCCTAGCTGTAAATAAAGAGATACATAATATTATAACGGGTGGGAGACTCTATGATCATATTTATGTTGTTGTTGTTAGCTGATGCTAATCAGCTAGTTAGTTCTTTGGCTACTCAAACTGAATTCACAACCACACCACCATGCTCAATGTCAATTACAAACATGGGATACTTTTAGCATGTAGCACTGTATAGTGACCACTATGTAATATGTGTTATTTTTCAATAGTTCACTAACAGCTAAATTAACTGTTCCAAACAGATCACTCTACTGCTGACAAACACACCAGTTATGCACTATTATTATTCCACAAATCAATGTGCAGCACTATAATCCTGCATGGGACGGTGCATGTTCTCATAAAAACTGCAGAGCTGACCATTTTTTAAAGAACCAGGGCGGGAGAATGCCTGAGAACTTATAAACTACATCAGTTTGTTGCACAAAACAAATTGTCAATCTGTACATTTCTATTTATAGCTGAGTACTTCACATTATTATTAAAAATAAATAAATAAATAAAGGCACAGGCCACCTCTTTCCAAACTGTTCATAATATTCAGTAAATAAACAACAAGTTTGTATTTAAAATGTGCTGAAATATACTGTCTGTAAAGAATATGTTTGTATACATGAAACAAGAAAAAACCTTGGCATATGACTGCAGGCTTTGCTTATTTTTTCCCAATATCATGTTTTGTTTACAGCATATTTGTCAGCGAAAGTAATTATATCAAAAATACTAAATGCTAGAAAAAATTAAGAATTTCAATTCTGGGACTGAAACCAATCTTAGGTCTATTCTCTATAATGATCAATCATCCAATATAAGGTCCTGTACAATTAATAGAAATTATAACAACAAGACTGACTGGTTAAAGCAAGAGCAGGATTTTTTAAAAGAAAAACTACTTTTCAGTAAAACGGGATTTGTGCACATCATGTGATAAACCCAAGAAACATTTTTAGAGAAAAGACTAATGATGGAGATCAGTGAAATCCGTGTTACTCAAAGCCCGAGTTGAATTTGCACATAACTGTTTAAAACACACCACTCCA
Source organism: Hoplias malabaricus (assembly GCF_029633855.1). Classification (NCBI taxonomy): domain Eukaryota; kingdom Metazoa; phylum Chordata; class Actinopteri; order Characiformes; family Erythrinidae; genus Hoplias; species Hoplias malabaricus. Next base: position 33,098,453 of record NC_089820.1, read on the forward strand.
TGAATGTGTGCTCACTGCCCCCTAGTGTTCACTAGTGTGTGTTTCACTGCACGGGCTTTGTTAAATGTGGAGAACGATTTCCTCTGTGCAAGCACAATGGTAAATAAAGTGAATCTAATTCTTCTAATTCTGACTCTCGTGTGAAAATATCAGGAAGCTATAGGGTTCACTTAAAACCTAATCTCTTTGTATAATCTCATCTTTGTATTTTTCACTATATGAATCACTTCACTCCATGACATATTTAAAACTGTTCTTATTAGGATGACCGCTTAAACAATGGGACAGCGACTGAAGCATGCAAATGCTGACTTTAATTGGAAACAGATGGATTAAAGCTAATCAACTGTAAATCATTAAACCAACAGTTTAAATGGTGATTTAAGGAAAGGGCTTCACATTCAAAGTGAAAAGTGGCGTTAAAAACCTTGGTTTAAAGAGGATTTTGGGTGCGTGAATAGCATTTCTTCAATACATCTGATATTCCCATGTAAATGTATTACACAAAGCTAAAGAAATCGTACCATGTGGGAGGGGTAGACCAAGGTTTATTTAGGAAGCATAAAAAAAGCTTCCATAACCATAATCGAAAAATCCCTAGGCGTTACCTTTATCATAGCCCAACACACGTAAACTATATTCAAATCACAAGCTATTCGTGGGACATTTGACGTCTTTATAGATACTGCACTAACGTAAAACATACACTGACCCATTGACCAAGATGTTTAAACAGTAATATTTCACATTCATAAATTACCGTTATTGTTTCGGCAGGAACTGCATTCGAAAAAGGACCTGAGAGCAAGATAGTGGTTGCTTAGCAATTGTGTGCATGTCTTTGCCAACCCACACCCTAAAACCCGCAATTGTTTTCAGTGATATTTCACCATTGCAGCAAAGTGCGCCCCTTTTTATACGAAACTGAGGACATAAAAAATAACACGCACCACATTACATACTGGGATAATAGATGGAACAGCCCTCCCCCACAAAAATAAATAAATAAATAAATTAATTAATTAAAAAAACAGTATAGGCCTACAATAATGAGGAAAACCGAAAGGACTGAGTTTTCATTGGTCCCTAAACCATTCCCTCTCTACACGTGACCACGCCCGCTTGAACATATCCGTCAAATAATAACAATACCAACAAAAATGTATTATAATTGATGATGTACATATCGACCGCATTAATGTGTTGTACTACAATCACTGCAATTTCGGATAAGGTCCAGAGAGTGAGGCCACCGGTTTTGCGAAACAAACAAAAAAGCTACGGCGCTTTTTCAGAGCTGAAACTGATTTTTCCCAGCCACGCTCAGTTATGATCTTTAAAACAGACACTATCTACATGCCTTCTGAACCTTTCTGCTTGAAATGTACAATGAGCTTACCTACACAGTGAATTAGTTTATGCCGCCATGAGTCAAGTTCCTGCCGAAAGCCGCGCCTCTGGATGGTACATTGCTGCCTTTTGCACAGACTCGCCATTTTCTATCGGCCCCTCCCGCGGGGGCGCGCGCGTTCTGCTGGGAGCTTTCCTGAGCTACGTCATCAGTGTGTGTTTTTCGGGCAGGAATATGTTGAGGTTGCTGTAAGAGCATCATTATCAATTGTCCCATTAACACGAAAATTGTACTGCATGACGGTGTTTTTTTCACGGTAGAAACGGACCATTACATGAATACCCTAAATCGAGAGGGTATCTTTTTTAGACACCATGACATTGTCAGACAATTTAGAATAGTGGTTATTAAGCAACTGTTTTCCTAATTTTCCTTATAAAAAGAGAGCACTCTAACTTAACTTAATTCTAACTTCAGGACAACACATATGGATCTCTAACCTACCACAAGCCATTCTATTGATAAGAATATGACACATTCTTTAGAATGCTCAGTGTCATATATTTATTCTCATTGTGTGTGTGTGTGTGTGCGTGTGCATGTGAATGTGTTCTAATTACTAGTGTGAGTGCGTGTTCACTGCCTTGGATGTGTTAGAGGTCATTGTACTGTTGTACCATTACATAAATATGCATGAATTCTTTTCATATTTTTTGTATGAATTCCACATTTCTCCTGTCTAAAATGTTTTTGTAAAATTGCCAAATACAATACAGCAGTGAGCTGAATTTGTGGCTGTTAAGAGAAACATTACATTTTGTGAAGAGTTTCATAAATGGAAAACAACACTAAGCAAGTCTGGTTTTGCCAGACTACCATCAGCTGCACAGCATTTAATTGAGGTGTCTCTGTCGTTTCAGCAATGGGAAAGTAGGGTCCAAAACCTGCCCTTGACAAGCTTTTGCACTTCATATAAATGTCATGTTCTTCTGATGTATATATTACAACCCGGACTCAAACTTACTCATGATATATTCACATATATAGGAAACTACAATTCGTGACAGTCACAAATTATCGACATTTTATGTGACAATATCACGATCATAAGTGTATGGGTAATTACCATACAAACACTATGCGACAGTAACATGAACACTCTTCCTCATTACAAGTGTCATTACTCATATAACATAGAAAAAGGCATAATGCGAATTACATAACATAGGTTGTTATTCCAACAAAGGTATAAAGTATTTTATTATACTTCTCCAAAGCAATGCTTATTATTGGTGTCCTACTTTAGCGTTAACTCTAACAAGAACATTTCTTTCACTTAACGTTATTTTGACTAATTTTCAAAAGGTTAATACTGAAAAGGACCTTTCTCTAGCTATTATTTGCTTCGATATTCTAGCAAATACTGAATTAGTAAGGTTATATTTTCTGTAAATAAAAATAAGACAGAGGTATTAACAAATGGTAATGACGTCTGTAATGAGCCATTAAGTAATATGCAGTGGTTTTACCTTTCCAGTTTCAGTTGGGACATGTAGGTGACATTACATATAATATAGCAGAATTAGCTAGTATTAAATATATTTTTAATAAATTGTTATGCTCATTGATCCGCTGAAGGTTCTTGGCTCCGGAATTGAATCTGACCAGAAAGTAATAAATCCTTACAAGAAACTTGCACACACAAATAACCAAAGACTGGTTTTATCACACAATTGGTTTATTAAATGTAATATCAAATAATGAATATTGATTATACAGTACATTCATAAAATGAAATGGACTACAGCGATACATGAGGGAGGAGGGAGATTAATACATGTGTCAGGAGCGAGGGACGGACTGATGGAGCGGACGCATTCGCTAAAGCACAGATAACGTTTAATTTACAAAAGAACAACAAACAGAGAGCTTAACATAACAAGATGACTAACAGATAGCTAACAGAGGCATGGACAAAGGAACCAAACGAACAGAAGAGGAGTAAAGACAAACTAGAGATACGGACAGACTGGAAGACAAACTAGAGATACGGACAGACTGGATAACACAACTGACTAAACACGATACAGAGAACATGAGAACAATAGAACAATGACCAACCAACAGGAAGTGTAGGAAGGGGACTTAAATACAAGACACTGACGAGACGCACCTGAGACAGATAACGAGAAGGACGGGTTAACAGATGACAGACGAGGAGGCGGGACAAAGGCGGAGACTAGAACATAAACAAAACAGAGCCATGTGCAAATAAAGCACATGGCGGGGACAACAGACTGACAGGACGAAGGCGTGACAGATGCCCCCCCCAAGAACGCGCAACTCCCGGGCGCGTACTCCTAAACCCCCCAGGAGCTGGCACAGGAGAGGGCACGGAAAACAAGACAGGACAACAAACCAACGGGAGACAGGACTCAGGACAATACGGGAACAGACACTGGAGCTGGGGACACAACAGGACCGAATATACGAGACGGGACCTGGGACATGACAGGTGACTGACAAAGGGAGGTAACAAAAGACTGGAACGGACTGGACATGACGGGAGTGGACACATGAGACTTGACAGGGTTTTTGACATTGGACATGACACTGGATGGAAACAGGGACTGGACAGAAGACGGGACAGGTGACAGGACTTGGTGCTGGGACTGGACGGGAGCAGAGACTGGTGACAAGACAGGAACGTTAGACTGGACAGGGGTACGTGACTGGACAGAAGACAGGACAGGTGACATGACACTAGACTGAAACGGAGACGGGACTGGAGACTGGACAGGGGATTGAAAGGGAAACTGGACCGGAGACAAGACAGGTGACTGGACATTGGACGGATACGGGAACTGGACGTGAGACAAGACAGAGGGTTGAAACAGGGACTGGACAGGACTGACAGGGGACTGGACAGGAGACAAGACAGAGGGTTGAAACAGAGACAAGACGGGTGACTGGACATTGGACGGATACAAAGACTGGACATGACTAACAGGGGACTGAACCGGGGGTTGAAACATAGACTGGACAGGGCTGACAGGGGACTGGACAGGACTCACAGGAGACGGGACTGGACTTGGTAGGGGAACAGGGACCAAGACATTCAGGGGGACTGACACAAACACAGTGACCGGGACAGGGACAGAGACAAAGGCTGACACGGGCACAGGGACAAGGACAGAGACAGGAACCAAGACAGGGACAGACAGGGGAACCAATATAACAGGGGGGTGCCCAGGACTGGCTAATGTCTGTGGGGCAGTCTGAGGAACCAGCCTGGGCACAGTTCTGGGGATCGGCCCTGAAGTCCTTCGGGCCGACCTACGGACATGGACAGGAGCGGCCGTAGCCACAGTCACGGGGGCAGGAGCGGCCGTAGCCACAGTCACGGGGACAGGAGCGGCGGGTGCCGCCATCACGGGGACAGGAGCGGCGGGTGCCGCCATCACGGAGACAGGAGCGGCGGGTGCCGCCATCACGGAGACAGGAGCGGCGGGTGCCGCCATCACGGAGACTGGAGCGGCGGGTGCCGCCATCACGGAGACTGGAGCGGCGGGTGCCGCCATCACGGAGCCTGCGACGTCGTCCACGGAGGCAGGGGACCCTGCGACGTCGTCCACGGAGGCAGGGGACCCTGCGACGTCGTCCACGGAGGCAGGGGACCCTGCGACGTCGTCCACGGAGGCAGGGGACCCTGCGACGTCGTCCACGGAGGCAGGGGAACCTGCGACGACGTCCACGGAGGCAGGGGAACCTGCGACGACGTCCACGGAGGCAGGGGAACCTGCGACGACGTCCAAGGAGACAGGGGAACCTGCGACGACGTCCAAGGAGACAGGGGAACCTGCGACGACGTCCAAGGAGACAGGGGGACCTGCGACGACGTCCAAGGAGACAGGGGGACCTGCGACGACGTCCAAGGAGACAGGGGGACCTGCGACGACGTCCACGGAGGCAGATGAATCTGCGACGTCGTCCACGGAGACTGGAGAACGTGCGACGACGTCCACGGAGGCAGATGAATCTGCGATGTCATCCACGGAGACTGGAGAGGCGTGCGTCGCGCTCACGAAGACAGGAGAGGCGCGCGCCGCGCTCACGAAGATAGGCGCGGCAGGAGGCGCCGCGTTAACGAAGACAGGCGCGGCAGGAGGAGCCGCGTTTGCGAAGACAGAAGCGGCTGGAGGCGCCGCTTTTACAAGGACAGGGGTTTGTGCTGCTCGCCGGGCTCACGCTGGAGCTGTAAAGGGTTTAGGGGGTTTCACAGGCGCACCCTTTAAATCCCTCAGAGGTGCGCCCCTGTTAGCCCCAACTTCGTCGTTCTGACGTTGGAGGCTAACAGCCCCTACCCTTAACGCCCCCCCAAAAATTTCCCCGGACCTAAGGGGGTAATCCTCCAGCGAGGGGGAGACTCCAGCCCGCTTCTTTCGCCGACTCTTACGACTCGCGCTGGAGCAATCACTCGACTCGTGAATCGACTCCTCCCGAAGGCGCTGAGCCACTGTGGCATGTATCTGTCGGAGCCGGCTACTCCATTCCACAACCCTGTTAAACGGATTTTCTGTGCTAGCTGCGTCCATGTAATGGTTGGTCATTCTGTCAGGAGCGAGGGACGGACTGATGGAGCGGACGCATTCGCTAAAGCACAGATAACGTTTAATTAACAAAAGAACAACAAACAGAGAGCTTAACATAACAAGATGACTAACAGATAGCTAACAGAGGCATGGACAAAGGAACCAAACGAACAGAAGAGGAGTAAAGACAAACTAGAGATACGGACAGACTGGAAGACAAACTAGAGATACGGACAGACTGGATAACACAACTGACTAAACATGATACAGAGAACATGAGAACAATAGAACAATGACCAACCAACAGGAAGTGTAGGAAGGGGACTTAAATACAAGACACTGACGAGACGCACCTGAGACAGATAACGAGAAGGACGGGTTAACAGATGACAGACGAGGAGGCGGGACAAAGGCGGAGACTAGAACATAAACAAAACAGAGCCATGTGCAAATAAAGCACATGGCGGGGACAACAGACTGACAGGACGAAGGCGTGACAATATGAGGGAATTCCTCTATGATAAGTACCCTAAATTCTAAAATGTTTATCCCAGCAAAGCAATCTGACATCAACCTCTGAGACATGAAATGAAATGAACCATGACCTTACATATCCCTGGAGCGGTGTGAAGATGGCTTGCAGGCCATCACTGATGCATAAGGCTTTCTGGAGCTTCTTGCAGACATGGGCCTTGTAGCATTGCACCTCCTCTTCCATTGGGCTTTTGGTCAGTGACACAGCCTTGGACAAGGCAACCACTCCGTTGGAGCAAGTGGCATTCTTAGAGTGCATGTGGGGATTCTCCTTCGTTGCTCCCTCCCAGCCTCCCTGGGAAAGTCCATGCCAGGGTGCTGGAAAAGAGAATCCATCCTATAGTCGAACCTAGGATTTTGGAGGAACAATGTGGATTTCGTCCAGGCCTTGGAACTATGAACCAGCTCTTTACTTTGTCACAGGTTATTGAGGGGGCATGGGAGTTTGCTACTCCACTGTACACGTGCTTTGTGGATTTGGAGAAGGCGTATGACCGTGTTCCCTGAGAAATTCTGTGGGAGGTGCTTTGTGTCTATGGGGTGCCAGGGTCACTCTGACGAGCCATACGGTACTCTCAGAGTTTGAGTTGTGTTTGCATCCCCTGCAGTAAGTCATGCTTGTTTAATGTTCCTGATATTCATGGACAGGATGGCGAAGCGTAGCCTGGGACAGGAAGGCTCTTGAGGGGCTCAGGAGGTGGCATCTCTGCTGTTTGCAGATGATGTTGTTCTTCTGGCTTCTTTGTACAGAGCCCTCCAGCATTCACTTGAGCAGTTAAACCACTGGGCAGGCCCATGGAAAACCCTTTTAATTTCATGGGCAGTCCAAGCAGTGCCCAAATATAGCTACAGGTACTGGTCATAAAATTACAATATCATGAAACAGTTTATTTCAGTAAGTCCATTCAAAACATGAAACTTGAATATTATACTTATTCATTGCACACAGACAGATATATTTCAAGTGTTTATTTCTTTTAATTTGATGATTATAACTGACAACTAATGAAAACCCTGAATTCAGTATCTCAGAAAATTACAATATTACTTAAGACCAATACAAAAAAAAAAAAAAGATTTTTAGAAATGCTGGCCAACTGAAAAGTATAAACATGAAAAGTATGATCATGTACAGCACTCAATACTTAGTTGGGGCTCCTTTTGCCTGATTTACTGCAGCAATGAGGAATGGCATGTAGTCGATCGGTCTGTGGCACTGCTCAGGTGTTATGAGAGCCCAGGTTGTTCTGGCCTTCGGCTCTTCTGCATTGCTGGGTCTGGCATATTGCATCTTCCTCTTAACAATACCCCATAGATTTTCTATGGGGTTAAGGTCAGGCGAGTTTGCTGGCCAATTAAGAACAAGGATACCATGTGTCAGGATTCTCAAGGCGGACTGACGGAGGCGGATGCACTTGCTAAAACACATACTTTATTAACAAAACAAAGAAACTTTAACAGAAAGCTAACACACAGGGAGCTAACAGAGACAGACACAGTGAGGTAAGCTGACTAAACTAAAATACAAAGAGCTAGACAGACTAAACCTAAAACAGAGAACTAGAGCAAACAGGAAAGACAGACAGACAAAAGACCTTGAGTAAGCTAAGTAAACACAGAGAGCTAAAGCTAAACCTAAACACAGAGGGCTAGAGAAGACACAACAGACAGACTTAATAACATGACACAGAAAACGACTGAGACAGACAGACCAGACTGGGTAAGATCACACTGCAACAATGGAAAAGAGGAGTGACTTGAGGAGTGAAACGAATGACTAACAAACAGGAACTAGTCAAGGGAACTTAAATACATGACACAGACAAGACACACCTGAGACAGATAACGAGGAGGATGGACAAGGAGGCGGAACAAAGGTGGGACAAGGGCGGAGACATGGACAACAAACAAACAGAGCCATGTGCTAAATGAGTACACGGCAGGGACAACAGACAAGACAGAACAAGGGTGTGACACCATGGTCCTTAAACCAGGTAGTGGCAGCTTTGGCCCTGTGTGCAGGTGCCAAGTCCTGTTGGAAAATTAAATCTGCATCTCCATAAAGTTGGTCAGCAGCAGGAAGCATTAAGTGCTCAAAAGTAGAAACAGTAGAAACTTTACACTGAGCCTCAAGCAACATGGGTTCTGTGCCTCTCCTCTCTTTCTCCAGACTCTGGGACCTTGATTTCCAAAGGAAATATAAAATTTACTTTCATCAGAGAACATTGCTTTGGACGACTCAGCAGCAGTCCAGTCCTTTTTGTCTTTAGCCCAGGGGCGAGACACTTCTGACACTGTCTCTTGTTCAAGAGTGGCTTGATACAAGGAATGCGACAGCTGAAAGTCATGTCTTCCATATGTCTGTGCATGGTGGTTCTGGAAGCACTGATTCCAGCTGCAGTCCAGTCTTTGTGAATCTCCCCCATATTTTTTAATGGGTTTTGTTTCACAATCCTCTCCAGGGTGCGGTTATCTCTATTGCTTGTACACTTTTTTCTACAACATCTTTTCCTTCCCTTTGCCTCTCTATAAATGTGCTTGGACACAGAGCTCGGTGAACAGCCAGCGTCTTTAGCAATGACCTTTTGTGTCTTGACCTGCTTGTGTAAGGTGTCAGTGGTCGTCTTTTGGACAACTGTCAAGTTAGCAGACTTTCCCATGATTGTGTAGCCTACAGAACTAGACTGAGAGACCATTTAAAGGCCTTTGCAGGTGTTAATTAGCTGATTAGAGTGTTGTCTGAAGTATATGCAAATATTAATAAAAACCTAAATTGTATTCCATAAAAAAAGTATTCCTCAGAAGCCTAAATAGTAAAATTGTATTCCCTTCATTAATACATCATGTATCAATCAAGCCGTATTTCCGACAACTTTATCATTATTTATTTTAGTGTGGCTTAAAGAGGGAGAAGATGCAGGCAGACATTAGATAATAGCTTAAAAACAAAGAGAGAAACCAAAAATATCAGCTTACTTATAGAATTCCTATCTATTTTTAATTATAAAATATTCTTTTTTGTTTACATATTATATTTGAATTCTTAGCTTTTCCAGAAACACATATTATAATTCTGCAACATTTATTTGTTACAAATCAAATGTGTTACATTATTTTAAAATGTAAGTAGCTCATGAATCTCTAGTACTCACAACCCATTTCCACACCATTTATTTATATAAAATGTGTTAAATGTGTTTAATATTTGCATCATGAAATAACACAAAAAATGTCCAATTAAAAAAGCATATCTCCCAAAATACAAAAACTTTACAAGAGAAAGGAAAAATAATAAGTAATTTTGTAGCATTTCTATTGGTTCATCCATTATGAAAATGTATACAATGCTAAGTATGTGCTGGATGTTGTGTAGACAAGTGTCTAGATAATCAGCACTCTGCAAGGTTTACACATCATATTTTATCTATACTCCAGAGAAAGCAGGTAATATAACAGTATCCATTTCCACATGCCATGTACCAAACTTGCCTAATGGAAACGCAAAAAATAAGAGCAGAGTTGAGGTGAAGTGATACTATGCAGTGGAAAAGCACCATAAACATGGCATGACATCAAACAATTGCTCAATCTTTATGTTTTAGGATGCAAAGCACCTCATGGAACTGGTTTATAAACAGTGGCATTTCTATCAGAGTGGCAGGCGTGGGGGTAATCAAACTGTGCTCCATGTCATCTTTGTTGGGCCCTATTAAATACTGATATTTTTCCCCATATTTCATCCCTTGTTCATCCCATTAGCTCTCATTCAATTTCAACAACACCCACATGAAACACACTGGAAGCCAGTAAACCCCTACTACACGATGGCAAACTACTAGCAACCATCTTAACATCCTATGCTTATACCATAGCAACACCTTAGTAAGCAACATATATTGCAAAACACCTAGCAACACCTTAGCAACCACTTAGCAATACCTTTGCAACCACCATACCACAGTAACACTTATCAAATACCTAGAAACAACTTAGCAACAAACAGCTATAGCATAGCAACACCTTATCTAACACTTTAGCAACCATCTAACAAACATTTAACAACCAATACCATAGCAACACTGTAGCAGCCAACATACATACCATAGCAATAGTTCAGCAACCAACACCTATACCATAGCAACACCTTAACAAGCAACACATACCAATGCAAAAAACCTAACAATACATTTGCAACCAAAATCATAACATAGCAACACTTTAATAACCACCTAGAAACACCTTAGCAACCAACAACTATAGCACTGTTGTATCACACCTATTTTTACCCTTGTAACCTACTTTTATATCCCTGTTCTATTCATTGTTTTTTTCTGTATGTCTTCTCTTGTGCACAACAAGTACCATCACAGTACAATTTTATTCGGGATCAATAGTCTTACCTTATCTTATCTTATTTTAGCATAGCAACACTGTAGCAACCCAACTAGCAACCCCTTACCCACCAATACACTCACCTGTTTGTCATTTCTTTATCCATCTCTCCTCACATTCATTCTCAACAACACCTAGCAACTACTTAGAAAACACCAGGAAATATTCAAGTAAACAGCTGGTACACCATAGCAACCCCCTAGCAGCACTCTGTCTACCAACCACTTTCCATACACCTTAGCAACCATTACCTATACTCTAGAAACAACTTAGCAAAATCTTAGAAAACAAAATAAAGTGCAAAAATATCAAACACCCATACCATAGCAACACCCCAGCTAACAGAAAACATTCCCACAACTTTCGCTAACGTTATGTAAAGGTTTTCCTAATGTTAGAAGCAAATGTTTTGCAGTAACCTCAATGGAACGTTCCATAAAGTTTATTTGACTTTGATAAAAGTTCTCCCAATGTTAGTCTGAAACATTCTATGTGAAGAGTCCATGAATATTCTTCTAAAGTTTTCTGTTTAGTCTAAAGAAGTATATGTTTGGTATTAGACACATATTCGGAAAAAGTCTCCTGTTATACATCGATGATTTGAGATAAGGTACACCACTAAAAGATGTGGATCCATTGATTTTGTTTAGCTACATGAAATTACTTTTGTCTTATTATATTAAATTCAATAATATATTTAAGATAATAAATTAATTTTTATCTTTTACTTACTTCATCTTTTACTTTTTCTTAACTGTTCCACACTGAAATTTCATAAAAACTGCATGAAAAACTGCTGTTAGGAGAAATAACGTTTTCCACAATGCAGCCCGTTTTGCATACTGTTCCAAGGTGAGATTTAGCGGATAGAGGAGTCAGTTTAACCCAGATGGGGCCAGTTTAGTCACTTTAATCTAGACAGCGCTCTACTGACAAGTAGTGAGAAATAAAATGATGTTTTTGATAATATTACCAGTTTAATAAGGTTTATAGAACATTAGATAATACATTCCATTGATTTAGTGGCTACCCAGCTAGCAAAATTTTATCAGCCCACACTCGGGCCAAATCACGCAAGCCCGGAACAAGAACACTGACCAGAGGATCGAGTGAATGGCAACACTGCCGTGAGTACAGCTAGAGACAGGCAATGGGTGCAGATTGAAACCTAACACTGCTGCTGAGAGAGCACAGCACAGAACCAGACCAGAATACCGGTCTTATGCACTTCAGCTGAATAAGACTATAAGATTTGAACCTGCATGCCCTTTGTGAGAATCACAAACGCAGTGAACACAGCACAGAAAGTGCCAGAAGTGTCAGCTGGTCCCAAAACCCTAACAAACCTACTGCAGACACCCTGATCTTTGGAGATTACACTGTTAATGAGGTAACAAACCCAAAACTCATAGTGAGATGCGAGCCAAACATCACCGTCCCTGAACTTACTGCAAAGCTTCCAGCTGTACTGGCTGAGTACACGCATGTGAAGAGGATTATTGTACACGTTGGAAAGAATGACACTGTCAAGCAGGAGTCTGAAGTTTTAAAAAGAGACTTTAATGACCTCCTTAACACACTCAACATACACTCAAGTAAGTTCAACATACAACTTTTCATCAGTGGACCTCTACATGCGGAAGGCACCAATATGTTCTCAAGGTTACTGGGATTAAACACCTGGCTTCAAAACAGCTGCAGGTCAAATGGACTGAATTTCATTGACAACTTTAACTTGTTTTTTGGGAAGAGAGAACTTTTTAGGAGAGATGGACTGCACACGAACAAGAGGGGTGTTAAACTCCTGACAGACAATCTCATTTTCTCAGTGTGCAATCTATCTACTTCTCTTGGTGGGGGCGCATCAGCATCAACATCCAGGAACTCTCCTGTACAAGCTGAAGACACCATGTCACAGCCAGAGCATCCTCTCTCCACTGAGGACGACCTGAGGGAGCAGCAGACACTTGACATGAGTGGCAATGACCAACTCTAACAGCTGCCAGAGACACCAAAACCCCAAGAGGAATCCTCCATGTCCTCTATCCCCCCACATCACCCCACCTGAACCTCCCAGCAGCCATGGAGAAGCTGGTTTCGGCTGGGACAAGGCTATCACTCTCCCTGTCAGCCAGCCCTCAGGTTCAAAGAAGAACCACCCCAGCTTCTACTCCACTTTCATCTACTGCCACTTCCCCACTGCAGTCCCCCAGACTGTCCCCTAAGAAAAATCACGCTCCATCACCACCTAGAGCACCTCAGCGGAAGAGATAAGCTCCTCGTCGCCTCTCCGGCTCCTCTGCCGTGGCGGTTCGCGGGGGTACCTATCTACACGCCTGCACCGGGATGTGAGTGCCAGCTTCATCCGAGCCGTCTAGGATCCGTAGTTCTCTCTGAGAACATTGAGGTGGTTCTGACTGGTCATTCTCAGTCACATCAGTCAGGTAGGTGGAATGGATAGCGAGCAGGTAAATAATATTAAAATTCCTAATGTTCCTCCTGACCATCTCTCTACTGCTAGTATGATGAGTAGTATGTCCATATCACCCACTCTGATTAACGCTAATACATTTTTCAGCTGACTGTGTCTGTTCCCCACAAAGCTTGTTATCACAAATGCCCCAAAATCAGTTTCAACAGCCTAATTAGAATTAACACCAAGGCACTGCAGCGAACGCAATATTTCAGCACTTCCAGCATTAAATTAGGGCTTTTAAATATATACGACCTCTAACATCTAAAGCACTCACTGTCTGTGATATTATTACTGATAACAAACTCTATGCATTATGTCTCTGCGAAACATGGGCTAAACCCAATGAATACATTGCCCTAAATGCGTCCACTCCCCCGGCTTTAGCTATTACAGTTGCCCACGAACATCTGGTCGTGGTGGTGGTGTATCCACAATTTATGACCCTACCATTGACACAACACAAAAATCTAGTTATGATACTAAATCCTTTGAAGTACTTACTCTTAAAGTCACTGCATCAAAAAGGAAGCACTCTTTTATGCTCATCACAATCTATCGTCCTCCTGGCCCATATACAGAATTTCTTTGTGAATTTGCTGATTTTCTCTCAAGTGTAGTTATCATTTCAGAAAAGTCCTTAATTGTTGGTGATTTCAATATTCACTTTGAGAAGGATCATGATCCACTTAAAATTGCATTTGAATCAATTTTGGATGTGCTAGGGTTCACTCAGAATGTTACTGGGCCCACTCATCAATGCAAACACACACTGGACCTAGTGTTAACATGGGGCATTGAGATAAAGAATCTATCCAATCTCTCGCTACCTGAGACCATCTCTGATCACCATCTAATCACATATGAAATTGCGTTAAACTTTGATATTTGTCCACAGCCACGCTATATTAGAAAGTGCACTATAACATCCTCAACAGTTAGTGATTTTATCAATAACCTTCCAGACCTTACCACCTTGAGATCATTACAAACAACCTACAACATTTTTTGTGTACAAACCTAGGTAGTGTTGCACCAGTCAAGACCAAACAATTTAGAGAGAAAAGGCTGGCTCCATGGTACAGTGACATCACGCGTGCTTTAAAACTGGCTGCTCGTAACCATGAACGTAAATGGAGACACACAAAACTAGAATGTTTCCGAATTGCATGGCAACACAGCCTCACCGACTACAAACATGCCTTATCTAAAGCCAAATCACAGTACATCTCTTCCCTTATAGAAAACAACAAAGACAACCCTAGATTCCTTTTTAGCACTGTATCAAATCTAACTGGCAACAAAAAGGACATCAACAGCATTGTCCCCTCTGATTTCTGTAGCAATGAATTTATGAGGTTTTTTAATTATAAAATTGATTGCATTCGCCTCAAAATCCAAAATCAGTCCATAGTCACATCGGCTTTTGTTGAAACCCCCCCGCCAGCTCTGAGGTGCACTTAGACTACTTGAATTCTGTCGATGAAAATGACTTGCTTAGTTTAATTAGCTCATCTAAATCAAATTCAGGCTTACTGGATCCTGTACCAACAGTTATTTAAACAAATTTTACCTAAAGTCATTAGACCATTGCTCACAATAATAAACTCATCCCTCAACATTGGATATGTACCAAAACCTCTGAAACTAGCGGTAATCAAAACAATTATTAAAAAACCCATTCTTGACCCTCTTGTACTCGCAAACTACAGGCCAATATCAAACCTCCCTTTTATTGCTAAGATTCTAGAAAAAGTCGTGTCACAGCAGTTGTGCTCTTACCTACAAAACAATGACATTCATGACATTTTTCAGTCTGGATTTAGACCAAATCACAGCACAGAAACAGCTCTAACAAGAGTAACTAATGACTTACTCCTTTCACATGACAAGGGCTATATCTCTATTCTGGTGCTGCTTGACCTTAGTGCAGCGTTTGATTCCATAGATCATGTGATGATTCTTGATAGGCTGGAAAATCTGGTAGGAATAAAAGGATCTGCCCTCTTGGATCAGATCCTATTTATCTGATCGTTATCAATTTGTTTATCTGAATAATAAATCCTCTAATCATACTTTAGTTAAATATGGTGTTCCACAAGGATCAGTGCTTGGCCCTTTATTGTTCACACTCTACATGCTGCCACTGGGTAGACTAATCCGTAAGCATGGGATTCAATTCCACTGTTATGCTGATGACACACAACTGTATATATCAGCCAAACCTAATGATGTTGCTTGTCTACGTAAAATAACAGAATGTCTAATTGAAATTAAAGACTGGATGATGCAAAATTTTCTCATGTTAAATTCTGATAAAACTGAAGTCTTGTTACTAGGTACAGACACTCAGATACATTCACTCAGAAATGCTGCTATTAATCTTGATAATTCAACAGTAAGACACAATACCATCATTAAAAACTTAGGGGTAGCCTTTGATTCAATTCTCACATTTGATACCCACATATCCAATACAGTCAAAACCGTCTTCTTCCACCTACGCAATATTGCCAAAATTCGGCATATTTTATCCTTAAAAGATGCAGAGAAACTAGTGCATGCTTTTATAACTTCTATAACGTCTAGACTACTGCAATGCGCTCCTGGCAGGGAGCTCGTGCAAAGCATTACACAAGCTTCAGTTAGTTCAAAATGCAGCAGCCAGGGTGCTCACTAGAGCTAGAAAATTCAAACATATCACCCCCAGTTCACTCGTCCCTACACTGGCTACCTGTAAAATTTCGCATTGACTATAAAATACTCCTCTTAGCTTATAAATCTCTAAATGGTTTAGGCCCGCAGTATCTTACTGAACTTCTCATACCTTATCGCCCATCACGTACTCTTCGTTCACAGGATGCCCATCTACTCTTTGTTCCTCGCTTTAAGAAAAACACTGCAGGAGGAAGAGCCTTTTCTAACAAAGCTCCTCAACTCTGGAATAGATTTCTGGTTACTGTTCGGGGCTCAGACACACTCTCAATGTTTAAATCTAGATTAAAAACCTACCTTTTCAAACAAGCTTTTGGTTAATCATTCACTTTCAGGTTACTCCTTCTCTATTAGTGTTTTCAAGCTGGTTTTCATATTATCACTGTTCTGTATTAATCCTGTCATACTACCATAGCTACAGCTTTTTTAGTTAGCTTTCGAGTAACCGCCAACACGCTATCTGTGGCTGGGTTCTCTTGCCTGACCCATGGAAGCTATTTTCGCAGGACAATTTTGCCCGTTCTTTACCATGACCCTACTAACCTCTGTATTTTTATTTGTTCCCTTTGTCTGGTTTTCTTTCTCCTGTCTCTGTCATGCTTTGAGATGTCCTGCTGCTCTCCAGGTGTTGCCCTGATCCAGCCCCTGTGTATACTGTACAAGATCCTGGCCTTGTCTCATCTACACTATCATGCTTGGCCATGCTGTTTTATCTCAAATTATCTCTGCATCTACTTTTAACTCACACAGAATCCCTGATCATATTCTCCTTCCTCAGACTCATTTACATTACTATAACCCCTTCATCTGTCATCACTTCACTTTTACTTCTGTTCTGTTCTCTGTTGTGTCTCCGGTGTCGACCCAAGGAGGATGGGTTCCCCGTATGAGTCTTGGTTCCTTCCAAGGTTTCTTCCTCGTGTGCTGAGGGAGTTTTTCCTTGCCACCGTTGCCCCTGGCTTGCTCATAGGAGGCTTGGACCCGGATCTCTGTAAAGCTGCTTTGTGATGACGTTTTGTTGTGAAAAGCACTATATAAATAAAATTTGATTGAATTTGATTTGACCTTTGTTGCCTGTAATCTCTCCCATTCCAGTACTTATCAGAGAGAGAAAGAACAGAGAGTTCAGGTCAGATTCTGTGAATGTAGCCAATCTACAGCATATAAAATGTGAGACAGAGATTCTGTGGCAAAGTGCATGAGTTACTAAGTTAGCTCTTCTAACACCTCTACACACAAAACACCTCACTCATGTTGGGGGTTTTTCTGAGCTCACTAAAAACTGCAGTTGTAAAGCCTCTTCTAAAAAAAAAAATTTAGAATCATCTCTGATAAGTAACTACAGGCCAATTTCTAATTTACCGTTCATTGGCAAAATCATTGAGAAAATAGTTTTCAGGCAAATCACTAGTTTCTTGTCCATTAACAGTAGCCTAGACAAATTCCAGTCTGGGTTCCAGTCTAATCACAGCACTGAGACTGCTCTAATCAAGATAATTAATGACATCCGCTTAAATACAGAGGCTGGGAAGCTATCTCTTCTATTACTTCTTGACCTTAGTGCTGCCTTTGATACCATTGACCATAAGATTCTTATAGATAGACACGCAAACTGGGTTGGACTCTCAGGAACAGTCATGAAGTGGTTCGTTTCTTACCTGGAAGGCAGGAACTACTTTGTAGAAATAGAAAATAATATTTCAGAGAACATGCCAGTAACCTGTGGTGTCCCCTAGGGCTCTATTCATGGTCCACTTTTATTTAATATATATATGCTTCCTCTTGGCCAGATTCTACAGGACTATGGGCTGTTTTATCACAGCTATGCAGATGATACTCAGATTTACATGGCCCTGTCCCAAAACAACTCTGGCCCAGTTGACTCATTAAGCAAGTGCCTTGAACACATCACAAACTGGATGGGACACAATTTTCTGCAGCTGAATAAAGATAAAACTGAGATTATACTATTTGGGAATAGCACTGAGAGACAAAGACTGGCTACGTATCTGGACTCGAGGGCCCTCAAATCTAAAAAACTGTCTCGCAAACTTGGTGTATTAATGGACTCAGATCTCAGTTTTAGTAGTCATATTAAAGCGGTTACTAGATCAGCATTTTATCATCTTAAGAATGAATATTGATTAATCTGTAATGGTCTCTTAGCTGGACTTCCAAAAAAGACCATTAAACAGCTTCAGCTGATTCAAAATGCAGCTGCCAGAGTTCTCACTAGGAGCAAAAGAAGAGATCACATCACCCCCATCCTCAAATCCTTACACTGGATACCAGTCTGTTACAGAATAGACTTTAAGGTGTTATTACTAGTCTATAAATGTCTAAATGGGGTAGGACCAGCGTATTTATCAGATCTGCTACAGAGATATGAGCCGAGCAGAGCTCTCAGATCGTTAGGAACTAGTCAGTTAGTCCTGCCTCAGGTCAAAACTAAACATGGAGAGGCAGCATTTAGCTACTATGCCGCTTTTAAATGGAACCAGCTGTCTGAGAATATTAGAAGAGCCCCGACTTTAGACATTTTTAAATCAAGACTGAAAACATTCCTGTTTGAGCAGACTTACAGCTCAGTTTAAAATATTCTGCACTTTTCTGTAACGGCATTTTATTTCTTTTATTTCTTTTCATTTATTGTCATTTTAAATTGTTTTAATAATTTTAATCATTTTACTCTTTTTATGTAATTGTCTTATTGGAAATTTATGATTTTAGTGTGGCTTATAATTTAATTGTTTCTTTTTCTGTAAAGCACTTTGAATTGCTTCTGTATGAAAGGTGCTCTATAAATAAACTTGCCTTGCCTTGCCTTTATTAAATAACTTACACTTTCAGAAAAAAAGAAAAAAGGTACATTATTGGTCACTAAAGATACAAGTGTTTAAAAGTCCAGTTGTGTTCATTGGTACATTGGTACATTGCATTCTCTTCTCCGGAGGGAGACGTATGATATATGTTTGTAGTATTTCATTATAGAAATGGCATATAACAAAAAACATAATAAAAATCCTAGAGATGAAGCAGGGTGTATGAAATCAACACATTTTAAAATCTACAATTATAATATAATCATGTTCAGGTGAGGCTAACGGGCGCATCTCTGGGGAAACTATGATTAAAAACGTCCCTCAAGAGTGCACCCATCAGTCCCCCTAAACCCAAAAAAACTCCAGCATGTGCCCGGTGAGCAGCACAAACCCCTGCCTCTGTGGACGTCTCCGCTCCTGTTCCTGAGATGGCGGCAAACCTCGCCGCTTCTGTCCCTGAGAAGGCAGCTTCCACAGTCGCTCCTGTCTCCATGAAGGCGGCACCCGCCACTTCTGTCTCCGTGAAGGCGGCATCCACCGCTCCTGTCTCCGTGAAGGCGGCACCCGCCGCTCCTCTCTCCGTGAAGGTGGCACCCGCCGCTCCTGTCTCCATGAAGGCGGCACCCGCCGCTCCTGTCTGCGTGAAGGCGGCACCAGCCGCTCCTGTCCCCGAGAAGGCGGCTTCCCAGGCCGCTCATGTTCTGAGAGGGCGGCTTCCTCAGCCGCTCGTGCTCCTGAGAGGGCGGTTTCTTCCACCGCATCTGCTCCAGAGAAAGCGGCATCCTCTGCCGCTTCTGTTCCAGCGAAGGCGGCCACCAAGCCCGCTCCTGTCTCCGTGAAGGCGGCACCCACCGCTCCCGTCTCCGTGAAGGCGGCACCCGCCGCTCCCGTCTCCGTGAAGGCGGCACCTGCCGCTCCCGTCTCCGTGAAGGCGGCACCCGCTGCTCCTGTCTTCGTCACCCAGGCCGCTCGTGTTTTTGAGAGGGCGGCTTCCTCAGCCGCTCGTGCCCCTGAGAGGGCGGCTTCCTCAGCCGCTCATGTTCCTGAAAGGGTGGTTTCTTCCGCCGCATCTGCTCCAGAGAAAGCGGTGTCCCCTGCCGCTTCTGTTCCAGCGAAGGCGGCCACCAAGGCCGCTCTTGTCCCTGTGAAGGCAGTCACCCAGGTCACTCCCATCCCTGAGAAGGCGGCTTCCTCACCCGCTCCTGCTCCAGAGAAGGCAGCATCCGCCGCTCCTGCTCCAGAGAAGGCGGCTCCCTCAGCCACGTCTGTTCCTGCGAAGGCGGCGTCCCCCACCGCGTATGTTCCTGCGAAGGCGGTGTCCCCCGACGCTTCTGCACCAGAGACTGTGGCCACGGCCACTTCTGTACCTGTAACTGTGGCCCCGACCGCCTATGCTCCCATGACTGTGGCTCCGGCCGCTTCTGCACCTGTGACTGTGGCTCCGGCCGCTTCTGCACCAGTGACTATGGCTCCGGCTGTTTCTGCACCCGTGACTTTGGCCCCGGCCACTTCTACACCAGTCACTATGGCTTCAGCCGCCTCTGCACCCATGACTGTGGCACTGGCCGCTTCTGCACCCGTGACTGTGGCTCCGGCCGCTTCTGCACCCGTGACTGTGGCTCCGGCCGCTTCTGCACCCGTGACTGTGGCTCCGGCCGCATCAGGTCGTGTCAGTAGGTTGGCCCCAATGAATTGTGCCTAGGCTGATTCCTCAGACTTCCCTACAGACTTTTGCCAGTCCTGGATATCCCCCAGTTGTTTTTGTTCCTCTGTCTGTTCCTGTCTTGGTTCCTGTCTCTGTCCTTGTCCCTGTACCTGTGTCTGCCTTTGTCTCTGTTCCTGTCCCTGTCACTGTGTTCATTTCTGTCTCCGTAAACGTCCTGGTCCCTGTTCCCCTGCCAAGTCCGGTCCAGTCCCCTGTTAATAATCCAGTCCGGTCTCCTGTCCAGTCACCTGCTCCTGTCCCGTCTCTGTCGTTTCCTCATTTCATTTCCTTGATCTTGTCGTTTCCGTAGTTGCCTATCTTTGTTTTGTTATATCTTTTGTTTTATTAATAGTACGCAAGTGCGTCCGTCTCTGTCAGTCCGACCCATGTGATACGTGACAATAGAAAATACATTTGCAACTGCCATTGAAATTTGAAAGTGTCATGATTTCCTAAATCCAATTAACATTCAAATACTGTTTTTCAAAAAAACAATTGGTTTTACACCCTAAGAACTGGCATTTAAATTCAGACTTTTCTTTAAAAATATACTATGCTAAGGCCATATAACAAATCGCTTAAAATTCACCAGTAGGTTTGGAAAAGTAAAAAAAAAAAAAAGCCAGAAAGGTACTTTTAAACAGTTTGAGTTTCCTTAAATGTGTGGAAGTACAGATTTGACACTTATTCATGGCACACATCTGTTCGACCAACAGTTTGCAAGCCTCTGCTGTGTTGTCACACTTTGTCAATACCTCACTGACATCAACAATGATGGAAATATCAGCTGTATTCTCATGTCTGTCAGCCTGGAGAACAGGGATCTTCAGGATGTGCAGTGTAGTGAAAGAACGCTCAAATGTTGTCACCTCAGATGTACGCCTTGTTGAATTCCAGCTCTATAATTAAACATATAGAGATTATGTACATGTTCTGTTCTCTTCAATATCTTTTCTTTATAAATATTTAATGAAAAACTAAACTGCTTATGCATTCAAATTCATTAACTACAGAACTTCAAATGTAAAACATTACCAGGTTATAGTGCAAACGATTATACAAACTTTACAAACTAGTACAAACAAATTATACTACAACTGGTGCTAAAGATCTCATCTAAATAACTTAAATTAAACTTCTATCTGCTTTTCTCCCTGCCCTCCTGCATTTTTCACTGCCCCACTAGTTTTCTTACTGCAGTCCATCTTTACATAATTACATAAAGAAAATGAATTAGTTCATGTTCATAGTTAATTTTGAAAAATTTAACTAACTTCACAGATCCAAACTACTTCACATGCTTTTGTTTATTTTTTTTTCTCTTAGTAAATAGGCTTCTATCGTTTTCAATATAACCTCCTTCAACCCATTAATCACTAGCCCAAAATCACTGCCACTCCCTAACAAAGAATTAGTGTATGTGGAATTATATATTTAACACATTACATTACACCAAAAACCAGCACTGAGATTGAGAATGTATTTTAACCTACTTAGCTAGTATCTTAATGTGTTTAATTTCATATTTTATTTCTTATACTGAGGTATGTGCTTCTGTGTGACACAAAAACCCACAAAAATGCTCACATCATCTTGTAAAATATGCCATCAAACCACATAATTACTCAAATTAAAATAACTCGTGTATGAGCAATTGTCATGTCATTTAAATATTTTATATCATAATATGTCAAAAGAAAAAAAGAGCTAGCTAGAGTTAAACAGGTTAGGTATAAAGTTTGTCATTTGAAAAAAAAAAAAACGGTTTAATATTACTTATGTAACGTATAGCAGTTTATAGAATAGCCAGAATTGGGCCAGACACGGCATGCCGCATTCACGCTGAGACGGCTGCCAGCCGACAGTGCCAAGCCTGAGCCAGAATCAGCCCAGATCTACCTTGCTAGCTGGGTAGCTAACTGATTTCAGTTTAACACAGCAAATATTAATTAATGGTTATTTTTAACGTTAAGCTAATTTAGCGATCTCGCTAGATAACTCTGCATTATGCATGAGTTTAAACTGATTGTATAGACAAAATTGGAATGTGAGGTATATTTATCAGACAGCCTCATAAGACAGTATTAAGAAATGTTCAGTGTGTTCAGCCATATGCTCTATGTATGTGCGTTACAGAGAGGGATGTTTAGGATAAGCTGTCAGTGAGGCAGGACACTATTAATTTTACACCCTCCCTTAAGTGCATGCAAATGTAAACTATTCTCTATGTTTGCCTTATTTGGAAAGGAGAGAACGATATAGACGAAAGGATTCGAGCCAGGAGGAGAGAGATGATCGGAGAGCTCAATTGAACACTACTCTCTCACGGGATCCTTAAGAACCCGTAAGACACTGTTTTGGTAAATAAAGATGTATTTACACTTTTAACCGTGTCTGCGGAGATTCTTTTCCATCACCTGTCTTCACAACACAGCAAAAGTTAACAACAAAGTTTGGCGACGAGGATGGGATGTGAGCTGTGACCTCTCTGCTTGGGATGACCCCTGCATTCCAACTCCCGCTTAAAAGCCGGCAAATAGAAGGTGAGATTTTCACAAATTTGAGCGCTGGTTGGGTGTTTGGGCTGTCTGATGCAGAAGGGTTGCACCGAGATAGACTCATTAGTGTATGCAGTGTTGTGTTGGAAATGGTGTTGGATAAAGATTCTCCGTTCTAAATTTTAACTATAGTCATAGTAATAGAGAAATGAAGAAAATAAAAAGGAATAGAAGAAAAAGGTTAAAAAGGAAAGGAAGTATAAGTGTAGAATAGCTTAATTAGTAACGATAAGGTGAGCTGATGATGACATGCACGTTTGGGTAAACAGGGCCCTATTTTTGCTTGAAACTGTAAGACATGAATCACAGTCATTGCGTGAAAGTAAGCTTTGAGTTTTTTTTTTTTGGAATTGGATTGTATTGAAATAGTTAGAAGCCCTGGGCCCAGTGGCATTTGGTTAAAATTTATTTAAGGTTTTAAGGTTTTAAGGATAACGAGAAGGAATAAAAGAGAAATATATGGAAAATAGAGGAAAAGAGACTTAAATAAAGAAAGGAAGCCGCTGATTTGAATAAGCCCTCGTGGAGGCGGGATAGCCCGGCCGCAAATCCTGAAAAATTCACTAGGTGATTTTTTGGGTCAGTTTGATGAGAAACTGGAGGTGTGATGCAGAGATTTAATTAGGGGTGCCCACTCGAAACACTGTTGACGAACACTGTATTGATGCTGCCTCTTTTTGAATTATTACACCTCATAAGGTAGCATAAATTTAAAATAAGGAATAAAGGAATAAGGAAATAAGGAAAGGGCGGCAATAAAAAGCATGCTGTTAATGTGTGAATGGGTCGACTATGAGAAATTGTGTTGAAAATGATGAGTGTGTGTAAGCGCTGTTTGGAGGATGATGAGTATGTGTGTGTGCCTAGTGAGTTAAGAAAAAAAGGAGTGTCTTGCTGTGCATGTGTGTGTGTGCCTCACCCCCTCCCTTTTCCCTTTTCAACGTTGTCCCTTATAAGTAACTATGTGTGTGTGTGTCAGCTGAAAGAATTTTTTGGGAGAAAAAGGGGGAGTGATCAACCCCCTCCCTTCTGTGGTTGCATATTGAGTGTGTGAGGGGGAGAACTAGACTCTC
This sequence comes from Hoplias malabaricus, assembly GCF_029633855.1. NCBI lineage: Eukaryota > Metazoa > Chordata > Actinopteri > Characiformes > Erythrinidae > Hoplias > Hoplias malabaricus. Next base: position 33,122,668 of record NC_089820.1, read on the forward strand.
CCTTGCGCTGTAAAAAAAGCCATGATTTTTCTGTGGGTGTGTTTAAAGAAAAAGGGAATGTGAAAAAGAATGAGAGATTTAGAAATTAATAGGGAAAGAAATTTGTAATGGTAAAAAGTATGAGCTTCGTTCAAGGACAGTTATTTAAATGAATATGAACCTCAATAAAATGAGGGTTTGTTTATTTATGACAATGAGCCTGAACGGAAGACGTTTTTAAAGTAAAAATATATAAAGTAAAAATAAATGAGCTTTCTGGGAGACAGTAAATTAAGAAAAACAGTAGAAAATGAGCTCCAGAGAGACGATTTTATGAGCTTTCTTGGAGACTATACATTAAGAAACTATAGACAATGAGCTCCAGAAAGACGTTTTTAGATGCTGAGAATAGGAAAAAGGAGAGCAAGGTGTAAAGCTGAGTAATTAATAGGGTACATTGGGGAAACTGTAAGGTTTAATCATGGGAACTAAAGGGAAAATTGTTATAGAAGAAAAAGGAGAAAAATTTTGAAATCTCCATATGATGGCTTTTATTGGGAGAAAAAAGTGTTCATGGGTCTGGTTCCTCTCATTTTGTTGAATTTTTGAGATCTTATGCTTTGCGGAGGGGTCTCTTTCTGCAAGTGTGTAAGGCCTAGAATTCACTCTTGAAAAAGAGAAAAATGGCAGGACTTTGATTTGTGACGTACTGATAAAAGCCACGTTGATTTGATTTAAATAGAAACTAATATTTATTGGGCAAATCAAAAAATATTGATGTATAGTGCTGTGCAGGGGTTTGGAGCTCCTGAGAATGGGTGTTTTCTATGGGTGTGGTGCTTGTGTTGTGCTTATGATCTAAAATAAAAGGGAATAGAGGATTAATTTAACATAGTGTGTGAGAGTGAATTGGGGGAGCAGTAATTTGTTTGTGTTCTCTTTGAATGCAATAGTTTGATGAAATTGAGATACATTGAATGGGGTAATTGTTTTAGGCCAGTGGAACTGAGGAATGGCCTTATATGGAGAGAGCTGCTACAAGATGGAAATTAGAATTGAATTAATAAAGTGTGTTGGAATGGTGTTATTTCAGTTGCTCAGAAAAAGGGGTGAATTTTATAGTCTATGGTGTTGAGATCTCTGTGAAGCACTGTTACTTTATATGAGAAAAATAATAATTTTTAGCTGCCAACTGATAATTGAAAAATACTGCAAATGTGTGAATATTGGATAACTCTGAGTGTTTGGCATTGGTGCTTTCTGGGGTTTAAACATACCACTGCGATGTTTATATGTGAAGAGTACAACATAGTACATTAATCTTATCTTAATATATACATCTTAGGAACCAAGATGCAGGGTTGGAAACTTACTATCATGTGGTCATAGAATAGTATGTGAAATGTTTATGCTAAACTGGTTAAGCCGAACCAGATGTTAAAGGAAGCTGCATTAAGGATGAACTTATTGCCATCAATCACTTTAGACCCTTTTAAGGGGGGTTGAGATTAAGGTCGTTTGGGCTTCAAGCCAATGAAGAGATTTGTTGGAGGTGTTTACAATATTGAATGAAGGGTAAAAATGTTATGAATGATCTAAATGTTGGTAAATAAAATACAAATACGCATATTGAATGTTTAATTACTAAGAAGTAAGCTGAATGTATTAAATTTCTATTTGTCTTTTTATCCTGTGGGGTGTGTGTGTGTGAGTTCTCAAATTTTAAAGGAGACGGTGAGAAGAGGACCAGGAGGAGAAAAGGGGGGTCAAAATTTGCCCATAGCAGAGCAGACTGCATAAGGCCAGTCATTTTATCCACAAACTTCTTTCACAAACACCTGCATTGATACATTTAGATTTAATCATTAATAGGTCTCATTATTAAAAAGTAATAATTGGAAATTCATTGATTTGTTTATCTATTTGCATTTAGTCCATTATTGGTGCTATAGTACATGACAGACTTCTTCAAAGAAAGCTTGGCAACAGGTTGTTCATTTTTAAGATAATAATTTGATTATAAAGAATTAACAACGTGGTTTATGAAGAAAAATTATTATTTGAAAAGGGGTTTCTGATCTAAGCTTTGCTATAAGTGTATGGGGTTGCAAATATTTAGTGGTAATCATATTTAGAAGTGCTTGTTGAGTCTTATATAAGTTTGTATATTCTTTAATTACAAGATAGTTACTGAATGTTTAATAAATCTAGGTTTATGGTGCACTTAGTAGTTATATCACTTAGTAAAGGGGATTTAGTGGTGTGAATTGTATTGCATATTAAGGTTTGATTTCTCTGAAGTTGGCAAATTCAATTGGGGATTGATTTTTATTGATTGTGGTAATATAGTGGCATATAAACAGAGGAAAAAAGGGAGAGAAATAATTAATAAGTGTAAGTTGGGAACATATTTAGTCATTATTATGCCAAAAATGGGCACTAATGTTTCAAAAGGGGTTACTCCTGTTGATATAGTTAAGAAAAATAATCCTCTAATAAAAGGCATTGCAAGAATATCAGAAAAATTTTATAAGCGATGGCCTGACATAGACCAACCATGGCCGGTAGAGGGGACACTTAACCCAGATGTAATTAAAACAATAGAGGTACTTGTATCAACATATAAAGCAGGACAGAAAAAAGGGCGTCAAGGAGAAAAGCGAAAGGAAAAAAGAGAAATAGAGCTTGGCATTCTCCAGTTATTTGAACAAGAGAGTCAGAAACTGATGAAGGCAGCGAAGGACAAGAGGGAGAAAAGTGTAGACGTGATTAACCAACTTACGAAAAAAACCGAAAGACAGATGGCCGAAGTTAATGTGTCTTTTTCACATGTGGACTCAGTTAAGACACCACCATCATTGCATGCATCATTGAAACAGGACAAGCAGAGACAACGATAAAACTGTATCCAAGTTCCAAAAGCAAGAAGAAAACTCGACGTCTGCAGACTAGAGGTGAACTGAGAATGAGAAGGAGGACCATTGAAGATGAGGATCTGAGTGACCAGGAGGAGGCCATGGGTGGATATGACCCAGCCATCAGACGAATGCTAGCTAAAGCAGAAAAAAGAGGAGATGTGAGTAGAAGGAAAGAGGACTCAAAAGATGGAAGTTCTGAAGAAACAGAGAATGAAGAAAGTGATGATGGATGGAAGAGTAAGGGATCTTTCTCTGAAAGAGGATTATTTCCTGAAACATCCAGCACAAAAGAGAAGACAGACGAAGAACTTTGAGAGAAGTAGAAAAAAGTATAGACCAATGTTTATTGAACTTAGATAATGCTTCTAGCTCACTGGAGACACAACTGAAAGAGTTGCAGACATATGAGGAGGATCTGAAAAATGAAGACACTAAAAAATCTGAAAAACAATACACTTTGCGTCCAAGGAAAGGGAAATCACTTGAAAAGATGTGTCCAGTGATAGTCCGTGGACGGAATTTGGAATACAAGCCTTGGCAAAATACAGATATGTCAGATATCATGGAAAAGTTACCTACTTTGCAAGAAGGAGCACATCCTTGGATTTCAAAATTAGAAGAGCTTCTGGTGGGAACGCAGCCAGCAATAGGGGACATAAAGAGACTTTTAGCAAATCTCCTGGGAGTTCCAGCCATGGAAGAAATTCTACAGAAAGCGGGCCTAGAACGATATGTAAGAACTGCTGTTAATGATCCAGAGCTGTTTGCTGCAATCAGAGGTCGAATGTGGAGAGCATTGAAAGATTCATTTCCAACCAATGTGCATCCTGACAATATCCTGATTGAGCCTTTGGGAGAAGATGAGAACCCGAGAGCCTATGTGTCAAGAGTCCATCAGGTATGGAGAAATGTCACAGGAAATGATCCAGATTTAAATCAGATGGAACAGTCAATTTTGCGAGCCAAATTACAGAAGGGACTACCCTTACCAGTGAGAAGTAAACTGGCAGAAGTAGTGGGTCTTGGAAGCATGGCAAAGAGTGTCTATACAGATCATATAGCCCATCAAGTGGAGCTATATAGAAAGAAGGAACATGATCAGAAAATACAGGATGAAGAGACCCTCAGAAAGCTGAACCAAATACAACTGGTGGACAACAAGAAAAAAGAAAAGAAACAAGCTGTAGTCATACAAAGTCAGCCTCCTAATCAGCCAGGACCACATCTGGATCAGACTCAACCTCAAGTGAGCCAGTCAGCATCAGTTGCTCCAGTAACTCCCTGGCCACAGCCAGTGTTTGGTCAGGTGCAGACATGGAGAGGAAGAAGTCAAGGAAATCTAGGAAGAGGAAGACCAGGAAGATTCAGTCTGAACTTTCAACAGCCTCCTGAAGTGTGCTATAATTGTGGACAGTTTGGTCATTTTGCTCGTGAATGCAACCGGCCAGGAGGAAACTTCAGGGGATACTTTAGAGGAGGATTCAGAGGAGGATTCAGAGGACAACCAAGGTCAATCAAGGGACCTGTGAACCCTTATAGGGGCCCGGAACCAGGATTCTAGGGATGCCCGGAGAACTCGTGTGGGAGGTGTCAGCTGGTAGCAATAGGGCCGGAGAGAGATCCAACAATAGAGGTGAAAATAAATAATCGACCATTGATAATGATGGCAGATAGTGGAGCTGCTTTCACCTGTATTCGGCCTGAAGATGCTATACACCTCCCCAGGTCTGGTCAGATGATTCGGACAATCGGGTTTGAGGGAGTAAAACAGCTGATTCCTCTCACAGAACCAATTGAGCTCTGCTATAAACATCTGAAGACTACAATACCCATACTGGTATCAGAACATACACCTATTGCACTTTTGGGAAGAGATGCTTTGTGCAGACTGAACTGTACAATAAAATGCACACCGGACGGCTGCCTGGTGGAAGTGCCGAGTGAAATGATTGATCAACTGATGATGAAAACAGAGACTGATGCTTCTTCAGTATTTTGGATTGGAAATCTTAGCGAAGAATTCTTGGAACCAGCCAAGATGTGGGAGAAGTTTATTGTAGCAAACATGCCTGATGCAAAGACTCCAGAGTATCCATTTCATTGTACACTGAAATACTTTAAGGATGCTGAACAATCAGATGGAGAACAATGGCTGAATCATCAACCAAAGCAAGTTGAATTACGTTCATGTTGCATAATTTTAGGACCACAAGGAGCTGCTATGAAGATAGACAAAAATGATTACTTGCATAAAGAGTTTGAGATGGGAAAAAGTGTACCACATGTGACTTTACTGGTGTCTGAAGATTGTGAGCAGAAACAAATAGGTGAAATGATGGCAGAAGCAGAAGAAGTTGTCTTTAAACCGCTTAAAGAGAATCTTTCCATCTGGAGGAGTGAAGATCAGCGATTTATTAAGATTATGATTACTGCTCAAGGACAAGGACAGCCACAAGTCATCAGGATGACACATGAATCACTTTACAATGAGAAGATGGATTCAAACTCTTTGAAAGAGGAAATGCTGCGATGTGTTCCAAAATGTTTATGGTCACAACATAGCACTGACATTGGATTTGTGAAGTCAGCTCAACCAGTGAAAGTTGAACTCCGACCAGGAACAAAACCTCCGTGGAAGCCTCAGTATCCTTTGAATGAAGAAGCAATCAAAGGGATCGAACCACAAATTGAAGGTCTTGTGAAGGCAGATGTTCTGAAGATAACACAGAATCCGCAGAGTAATACACCTTTGTTGCCTGTGAAGAAGCCAGATAACTCTTATCGTTTAGTACATGATTTGAGAGCAGTAAATGAAGTAGTCGCAGACTTTCCAGCAGAAGTGCCAGATCCACATGTTTTGTTAGCCCAAATTCCTCCGAATGCAAAGTATTTCACAGTATTAGATTTATGTGGTGCATTTTTTAGCGTTCCACTAAGTGTAGAAAGTCAGGGTTTATTTGGGTTTACTTACAAGGGACAATTCTATGAGTATAAGAGATTACCACAGGGATATAAACATAGTCCTCACATTTTCAATAAAGTATTGAAAGATGATTTAGTTGGGGTAGATCAGAAGTTAAAAAGTACTGTCATTCAATACATGGATGATATTCTTCTTAGTGCATCAGGTGAGGAAATAGGTCATAAACTAAGTGTAAGGATGCACAAACGGTTGCCAAGTTTTTGTGTAGAGAAGTCATAAGCAGGTGGGGACTTCCAGATCGAATATCCTCAGATAATGGGAAAGAGATTGTGGATAAAACGGTGAAATTAATTTTGCGAAGAGGTTGAAAATAACATGCAAGAAACAAATCAGAGTAGATCTCCTGGAGAGGAGATTGTCCCTGGTTTGGATGATGCTGATGACTCTGTGTATATTTCTGATGATGCCAGACATGACACAGCAGATTGTAAACGAGACAAAAAGTTTGGAGAAATTGAATTTCAATATGTCCCAGAAACAGCAGGTCCCATTCCAGAAAGCAGTAATTCCATTTCAAAACAGTTCAGAGACTTGGATCAAGAGAAGAGTCCAAGACCAGTTCGGAAAAAGGTTAGACCTAAACGGTATGAGAACTAAAGAGAATGAAACTTTAAAGAATTTTACTTTTTCAGTGTCGAAAGTTAGTGAGGGGGTAAATGGATCACATCTAACTACACTAATGCCTTTGATAATTTCAACAACGTCATCACCTTTCAAGACAGTGGTTAAAGCTAAATTAGGTAAAGCAGTTCATCTTCCCTGTAAATGTGGAAGATTTAATACAGGGGGTAATAGTCCTCCTGAGTGGAAAAATAGTCGTGGTGAAAAAGTGGCGTTAACAGGACCTGAAGTTGATGATTTGCCTCATGACCAGAGAAAGTATCTTTTGTTTAATGCCTTTAGGTGGTTCAGGGTTAGAGATGATTGTTCAATTCTTTTACGTAATGTTACATGGGAAGATCAAGGGGAATACACTTGTACTTATTTGGAACCAGAGCTTAAGTTTGTGCCATTTCAAAATATGTGGAGAGAAGGGTACATAACTCGTACAGTGATAGTGATGATAAAGGACCAGAGTCCTATTGAAGTTTTTACATCTATTAAAAGAGTTCAGGACCAAACCACTATGACAATGACTCTGAAGGTTACTAAAGAACAAATTAAGCCAATTACTTTAGCTCCAGAAATAAGTAAAGGAAATAATGTAACTAATCGAGTTACTACTTTAGATATGCTATTAAAGGAGACGAATAGCACTACACTGCCAATGATGACTTCTGCTTCGGGTACATCTGAATCTAGCACAACTGTTGAAAAGGGAAAAATAACAAGATCACATAATGTTGTAAAAGTAACCCAGACTCCAGAACTAATGTCCTTTCCATTGCAGAAGGAAGTAAACATAACACAGGGTCCAGAGTTAAATATGGAGCATGAAGTGAATATCAGTCAAGTGACTTTTGAAGCTAGAAACCCAATGGAAGATATGGATTCAAAGGGTTTAGTAACCACTGAGAAAATCATTTTAGAAGGGCAGAGAGAGTTTTTTGATTCTGACTGGACATCAGAAGAAATGACTGACCGTTACCATGCATTACAGAAAAGAGAAGCAAAATGGAAAGCATATGGATTTGATTCTTCAGTGTTACAAATCACAGACCCATGGGCATCTAGAAATTTATGGTTTCAGCAAATAACCCATTCCGTAAGAATGAGTACGAGGTTGACTGGTCCATGTGTGGTGAAAGTTCCATCACCAAGCACATGGCCATCAATTTTAGAGACAATACCAGAACCACTGCATGCTATGTGTCAATCTTATGCTTTATCGTGGTTAATATATCAGCAAAACTCTGAAGAAGATATAATAATGGCTTTATCAGTGCATTTGTTTAGACCTAGATTAAATTGTACTTGGTTGATGAAGTTACCATATGTGAATTTCCTTAATCAGCATGAAAATATACTGACAGCACGGCCTGATGCGATGGAAGTAAAATCTGTGAAGACTAAAGACGGTTTTTGTTCCAATGATACTCACAATGGACAGGGGATGTTTATGGGAATATCTGATTGTGCTCGTTATAAGATGAATTTTAAAGAGCCTAAACCTAAGGACGTTTTGTTTAAAGTGAATTTTCATACACCAGATAGCAAACAGAGTAGAACATTAATGGTGCAGTATGACATTTTGCCTGTAAATGTGACTATAGGAAATTTTAAGGATATTTGGTGGGTTTGTGGAGATAAAGCATACATATTTCTACCATATGGGTGGACAGGCTGTTGTTATATGGCAACATTAAAGCTTCCTTATGAGGTTTATACTCTCCAAAAAGTTGAAGCAACTGATGAAGGGAATTCTGAAGGTAATTCTGTGAGAAGAAAGAAAAGGGAAATGGCTCAGTTTCATAACTTGGAAGCATATCATTGGAGAATCAGTATAGGAGAAAAATGGGGTATAGGATTATTCCCATGGTATGGTGTGACATTTTTAGCAGATCATATAGATAATATTACGTACACTTTACAAGGGTTTGCTAATGAAACAATAAGAGGGTTTCAGTATTTGTCAAATACTCAAACAAGTCACAGATTAACTTTGTTGAAACATGACATGGCTCTGGATTACATTTTAGCTAAGCAAGGGGGTTTATGTGTAGCTTTGAATCTGACAGGGGATGCCTTTTATACTTTGATTCCGGATAATTCGGATAATATGACTAGTGTTATAGAAGCATTGAAGCATATAAGGGAGGCGTTTGGTCCATCAAAAGGAGCTGGATGGTCTGTGAATGCTTGGTTATTGGAGAAATTAGGACCACTAGGAGCAATGTTGGCTCAAGTTTTTGGAGCAGCTCTTTTAGCAGTGTGTATAATGTTTTGTTTTTGTACACTGTTGTTAACTTGTGCAAAAGCTATGATTTTGAAATGGGTTGGAGTTGTAATGCCTGGAAATCAAGTACAGATGCCATTATTAAGTAGAACCGACTCAGACAAACATGAGGAGGAAATGTGGGAAAACAACCTGGTAGAAAGATATCCATTTTGAATATCCACTATTATATATTTTTCCATTCACTTATGATATTATCTTTTATTTTGTTAGGTTTATTATTTAGTAATCAATTACAAAGATTGTAGGATGAAGTATACACTGTAGCTTATAAAACGTATTAATCCATTAATGTTACTATTATTAAAGTTTTATTTGATGTTTATTTGCATCTGTCATTTTTGCAAAAGATACTGGCTGTTGTTTCTTTCTTCCAGAAAGAAAAAGGGGGGAAGATCACTGTAAGGGAGGATGGTTGTTCGAGATTCCTGAAATGCTACAGGGATCCAAAAACTCAAAAGAGGACAATAAAACAGAAAGACTTTGAAACAGAATGGTGAAGACTTGCTGAAGCTCAATATGTCATCAACATCACATCAGAAGACAAAATTGCTGAAAAGACAATATTATGTCATATGTTTCTATTGAATTGTTTATTATTAGTAATCTTTGATATTGATAAACCATTATATGAGTGATATTAAAAATTGTAACAACTGTTTATTATGAAGATTTATAGACTGATGAAATGTAATCTGTGTAAGTGTATTGAAATCTCAGAGTTTTTGTTTGTTTTATCGATGTTAGGGCCAAGGGGTGTGTCAGGTAGGGACAGGTCCACTGGAAGGTCCGATGGGTCGACCAGCCTGAATTTGGACATTGGTTTGATTTTATTTTCTGAGATTTTCATATACATTTACTTAAGTCAACTCCCTACACATATAGAATAGATTTAATTGGATTGGAGTACAATTTATTTGTGATCGCCGGGCAGAGGGATCGTTGAGGGAATTTTTCCTGTCTAAAATGTTTGAAGGATTTTCAAGAAAGATTGCTGCCGGACAGGTTTTTTCGCCCTCACACTCCATGAAATTTTGTTACATCATAATGCAAGTGATGTTAAAATTGTGTGTAGGAAGGTATCACTTATTTGTTATGACATTTACATGTATGGGTTGCTTAAATTTTTACGAGACTTTAACAGTCTCGAAGGGAGGAAATTATGAGGTATATTTATCAGACAGCCTCATAAGACAGTATTAAGAAATGTTCAGTGTGTTCAGCCATATGCTCTATGTATGTGCGTTACAGAGAGGGATGTTTAGGATAAGCTGTCAGTGAGGCAGGACACTATTAATTTTACACCCTCCCTTAAGTGCATGCAAATGTAAACTATTCTCTATGTTTGCCTTATTTGGAAAGGAGAGAACGATATAGACGAAAGGATTCGAGCCAGGAGGAGAGAGATGATCGGAGAGCTCAATTGAACACTACTCTCTCACGGGATCCTTAAGAACCCGTAAGACACTGTTTTGGTAAATAAAGATGTATTTACACTTTTAACCGTGTCTGCGGAGATTCTTTTCCATCACCTGTCTTCACAACACAGCAAAAGTTAACAACAAATGCAATAAACATTATAAACAAGTGGAGTGAAACAGATGGGATACACAAAATAGGGACAAAATATGTCGTGTTGTGCTGCTGGATGCCAGAATCATAACGGAAATCTTATTATTTTCATTTTTATAGAATACCATCATTGAAGATGCCCTTTAAGGCAAAAGCCAGACCATTGACAGACTGGACAGATAAAAGCATCCAAATTTCTCTCCTCTGCAGTGTCAAATTTCATATCAGGCAATGTTTTTCACCACTGTTTATCACACAGTAAAATAAATGATGTACTTAATAATAACAAATTACTGAAATCAGCAACTACAATGCTGGCATACTCAGCTATTTCATAATGCTAAAATCCCATAGGCAGTACGTCGGTCTGTAAAACTCAAAAAGCATCTGTCAAATCTTGGCATTCAATGTCCTGAAAATGGCATCAAGAGATTTTATGCCTTGAGTGTTTCTTTAGTATACACGCTGTATTTTTCCGTCCGTCCACTGTCTCTGTTACAGTGACAGTCACTTTTTACAGTGTCCGTCCACTGAAACCATTTAGTTTGTTCCTTAACCAACGTACCCGACAGTGAGTGCAATAATTTTTTAAGCTCCGCCCACAAACTACGTGATTTCTGTTTGCAAACAAAAAGATGATCTAGGCTCGTATATTGGGTTATCTACAACGGAGTTTTAGGGCCACAGCGTTGAAAAAAAACAAGATTCGAAATTGTCGGAATAATTAAAGGTCTGTATAATTTTGAGAATATAATCATAATAGAGAAACACTGCTTGGGTTATTATTTATTATAATATGTAGATAGACAGACTCACAGTCTGTGCGCCATGAGTGAGTTGTGAAAGAAGCAGTCAGTGAAGTGAACAGAATTATTTATTAAACGTATCCACAGACATGACGACCCAGTCAGTGCAGCCCCTGACTGCGATGCATAAGGCTTTAGATTATTGTACGAGTCCGAGCTGTAACGCGATGGAGCCTAGTGGGCGAAAAGGGTATTTCTGCAGGCCGGAGGCAGCTCCAAGTGGGCAGTACAGCTCCAAGTGAGCGTGGAAGAATATTTTGAGCACGAGTCAAGCACGTCGCTGGCTTTGAGATATATAGTTGGCATAAAGGCTCTGGAGATGACCCAGAGGCTAAAGAACCCTTCTTATTTGTTTTTGAAAACAGGGGTGATATGGAGCTGTTTCTAAAAGCTTGTGTTGATGAGCAGGGTCTCAAGGTCAATGCGATGTTTGTGGTTACGCCATGCCCCTCACCCCAGAATTTTTAAGGCATGCAAACTGGACTGTAGGGCCCCTCACCTAAATTCTTAAGGCACAGATACTAGACTTCAGGACATCTTATACACCACAGTTCAGACAGTGTGTATAGTTTGATATTTTTAGAAACCTAGGCTGTCTGGCCCAAATTAGGAACGACTGTGTGCTAAGGCCAGGAAAACACCCTGCCTAACTCCTTAGACTAGTACTAAGAGGCCAAAAACAATAGAAAGACAAAACATATCATCTTCATCATTATCTGTAACAACTTATCCAGTTCAGGGTCGCGGTGGGTCCAGAGCCTACCTGGAATCATTGGACGCAAGGCAGAAAAAACATAGACTCTCTTAATTTAGGCTCGCCGCTTGCATGTAGTTTGTTCTCATCAGAGGGAGAATCACCACCCCATCCGGATTTAGGGAGCTGATTCTGCTTCTGGGATGATCTGCAGCACAACTTCAGTTGTCTTCTTGGTGAGCAGTCAAAACCGTCATGAAGAGCCACCAGGAATGTTCAGAAACCATCTGAAACCATCAGAACCGGGCGGGGACACCAACTGTTGTAAACTTGTCTTCTGGTGGTTTCAAAGTGAAGAGAGGAGACCAGTATGTATATAATGCTGTTTACTGAGCGCTCTGGTTGATCCTCAGACTGATCTGGTCACAGGCTGAATCTCAGACTGATCTAATGGTTTGTAAGAGGCACACATCTTTATGCCCATTTTACAACTTCACACAAGGATTGATTTTTACATAAACAGGATCTGGAAGCACCAGGAACTGTCACAAACAGTTCCTGGTGCACTGTCGTAAAGTCAACAGCTGTTCTTATCAGAGGTGTTTAAGACAGGGAATGTGTGATCTCTAAAACAGTTCAAAATATTATAGGAGAAATGGTACAATTCAGATCCAAAGGAAAAAAAAAAACAATACAACAGTGTGAAGACCTGAAAACCAGCCCTTCATTTCAAGTGAGAAGTAACCACATTTAAGCAGTTTATAAAATGCAAATTTCTAATAAATACTTAATGCAACCAGCAGATCTCAGTTCAGTGTTTTCCATACTATGTATGTATTAATTATGAAGTAATACTACTGTATAGATTTTGAATATATGGTACCCAAAATCCCCATAATTGTCCATTGTTTTTAATGATGACTCAAGTTTTGCTTTATTAAATAGTCAAATTTAATTAGTAGTCCATATAATCAACAGATCTCAGTTCAGAGGAGCAGCGGTTCCACTCCGAGTCTCTCCCGGCTGTCAGAAATCCTCACCATATCACTAAGGTAGAGTCCAGACACTCTGCTGAGGAAACTAATCTCAGCCGCTTGTACCCGCGATCTCATTCTTTTCATCATTATCAAAAGCTCATGACCATAGGTGAGGGTTGGGACGTAAATTGAATGGTAAATTGAGAGCTTTGCTTTCCGGCTCAGCTACCTCTTCACCACAAAAGATACTGTGGTGCAGAGGCGATTGCTCTAAGACTGCAAGGGAAGCTCAGCTTTCCCTAAAATGTCATAAAATAAGTGATCAAATATATTCTGTTGTGTGTGCATGTCAGTGAATAAATATGCACTACAACACGCTCAACTTTTGTTCAGAATCAGCTTCTTATCACTGGTAAAGATGCAGCCTCTCAATCATTCCCGTAGATTCACAGTGATTTAAACAGATTTGAACAGAGTTCAATAGCGAAGTGTAGCGAAACGAGACGAGTCATTGGATAAATGCTGGGCTTTGTCCCGCCCATCGGACGCTCAGCGTCTCTGGAGGTCTATGGGGCTGTGGGCTGGCCTCAGCTGGCCCGGACGCTCAGCTTCTGCATGATGATTGGATGATCTGTCTGAGGCTGAATCCTTTTTTGATTGACAGCGAAATGAGCGAATCAGCGATACTTTGGTGTAAAGATTTGTGGGAGCATAACATTTTCATTCTGTTCTGAGTTGAACCAGACTTTCTTAATCCTCTCAGCGGCAGTTTCTTTGTTAAAAACGACTAGTGACTAATCGAGCTTCTATTTCTGGTGGGTTTTTTGTAACTGCTTGTGTTTGGAGACTGACTTCTATCACTCTTTCTGACTTCTATCGCAGTTTCTGTCCAGTGGGTGCTGCTGAGCCCCTCCACCGTCACAAAGCACTAACAGGCGGACACACTTCACATGGGCCAAGGCCGTTTAAGCAGCCTAGCTCTGCTGGCCATTGAGAGGACACTAGTCAAGTCCCTGGAAAAGACGCCTTGTTGGTGCAACAGGGTCACAGATCATTTTCTTGAAAAGGAATGGAGGGTAGAATTTACGTATAAATAAACCGACACATTTTATGTAGGCCGAAATTGAGCTTCCCCTCATTGAAAGACCAGCATCCGCCACTGCTGTGGTGGTACTGCTGGCAATGCAAACCAAACCCCTGCTCCATTTATATAGGGACTGGATACCTTGTAGCAAAGAGCCCAGAACCCATACTCCTGGAGCACCCCCCACAGAGTACCCCAAGGGACACAGTCGAAAGCCTTCTCCAGATTCACAATGTACACATGGACTGGTTGAGCAAACTCCCATGCACCCTCCAAGATCCTAGCGAGGGTGCAGAGCTGGCCCATAGTTCCATGACCAGGATGGAATATGCATTGTTCCTCCTGGAACTGAAGTTCAACTGGACTCATCAGCTGGACTCTCTTCTCCAGTACCCCTGCATAGACCTTACCAGGGAGGCTAAGGAGTGTGATCCCCTTGTAGATGGGACACAGGAAATATACGGATTATATGGTATCCAAAATCCCCATAATTGTCAATTGTTTTTAATGGTGAGTTATGATTACTGCTTTATAAAAAGGTAATTTGTAATAAGTGGTCCATGTAACCATCAGATATCAGTTCAATGTCTATCCCACCATGTTTTTAAGAATTATACATTGATTTTTAAAATTCTGGGTAGTTGGTCAGGAGGGATTTTAGCATGTTTATGTACTTGGTACTTCAATACCTCTTTCCATACAGTGATATTTCCAGTTGGGGCATATTTGTTATGAAGGTAAAATAGATCAATACGTCTAGCTGATGTGTATATTCATGAAATCAATTATGATTTTTCTAGAAGTCAACACTTATAATATAATTTATTAATCAAATGACCTCAGACATCACCAAACTGTTCCCTGCCCTCCTGGATAACATTAAAGTAGGACAGAGCAGTTCTGAGACTGAAAGGCTAAGGGAAGAAATGGCAGTTTTCGTTCTGCAGTCAACAGGTAAGATTATGATGAATAGACAGGGTTAAAAATGTATGAGTCAAATAAAAATAAATTATTTAATGTCTTTATATCAATTCTAATATAAAAGTAACATTTGTTTTCTTGTTTTCATCATTGTAAAAACATGGTAGCACACATTTAAAGGCTGTTTGATATATGTGACATTAAAAGCATGATATAATATTACAACTGAAGGTCAACACCAACTGTAACATTGAAAACTGATATATTGTTCTAAACTTTAAAAACTTAATATATCCACTACAAGATCTATGTTCTGTGTGGTTTGACCAGCTTGCCATTAAAAGGAGAAGACAGTGGGTAAGTTTAGATTTTATTCCGTAGTATAATCTAATGTCCAGGTGCATAAAATAAAAAACATGGTGGGTACTCCTTAAATCCTTAGACAAAATATATTAAACTGTAAGAAAATATACTGCAGTATTAAATGTATCTATAACTTTATTTCAGGATATTATTTTTGGATATCTTACAGATACGATGTGATACTTGCGAACTGTGGAATGCCTACACACTTAAAAATTATGTCACTTTATTAAAGGGTTATTTGCCGCATGAAGGGGTTCTTCCGATTGATGGAAAATGTGCTATAAATGGATCTATAGTGCATTTTTTACAGAAGGGCGATCTCAAGTTTGTTACAATTGTAGTGGAGTAACAGTATTCGAGTTGGTTATGCTTAATGGTGATTATCACTTATAATAATAATTATTATTATTACTGACTTAAATGACAAAAATATTAACAATTAATTAGAGAGGGAAATACTGTCACCGCTAGGTGAGTTCTCAGGATTTTCAGACTCTAGGAACAAACTCCACACGCTGTATTATTTCAAATAATGGAAACACTTTATTAAAAGGAAAGATAATAGGTTGATAAACATAGCACAATCATCAAAATCTCACGGAATCAATGCAGGTAAAACCAGTGTGAATGACTTGTGAATGAGGTGTTGCTAAATGATTTAATTAAGGTATAATTTTACCAAGAGATTTAATTCGATCTCAGCTCTGAAAATTAGGAATTCAGCTTACTTTTTCCACGATTCAACCACTCGATGGGTACAGCAGCGCTTTTGGTGGTGAGTGGAGAGAGGTCCAGCCTGGCTCCCGCGATTCTTTCGTGGGAGCGTTGATGCTGGGTCAGCGTAGGCGTCACTTGCGAGGCAGGCCAATTCAGGCGCACTCGGAGCGTGGTGACGTCAGTTGAAGGATTTCCTCTGGCTCGCTGTCCTGAGTGGGATGTCCCAAAGTGATATTCTTTTTCAGATGAAAGGACGTCAGAATAATTTCGCTGTTTTCCTCCGATCTTCAGAATCAAATTTTCGAATTAATTAGCTAATACTTATTTTACGATTTTCACTCTATTCCAGCGGTGGCCCTTATTCTGGCCAAAATAAGTTTCACCTGTTTGATCAGTCGTAAAATTAAACTTGGATTGGGCTACAAACATGAACACAAATAAAACGAAAGAAAATATTACTGTCAATTAATCGACGTTTACTCTTTTAGTTTCTGTATTGCACTGCTAACTGACACAAGGCGTCACTTGGAAGTTGCGTAAAGTTCTTTTCTTTAAAAGTCTTTGAAGAGTCGGCTTGTCGGCATAGAGAGAAGACAAAAGAGCATAAGAAGCGTAGAGAGCCGTACAAGAGGAGATCAAAAAGCGTGGAAGAGATGTTAAGAGAGAGCTAAGAGAGTTCGCGGCTTCCTTTTCATAGGGGGCTTGGTCACGCCCATTTGGGAGGTCTCGTTCTCTGATTGGTTCCTGGGTCTGAGGTTCACGTGACCTTTCACGGTTTCACAGTCCTCTCCAGTTTCACATCTCCGACAATTCACATTTTTCTGAACGGATACATAACCTTAATTGAATCAAACATACTTCATACATACTTGAATATAGCATAATGAGTATACTGGATTATTCTTATCAAATATATATATATATATATATATATATATATATATATATATATATATATATATATATATATCGAGTACATTACCAACTATTCTAGATGTTAGAAATTAATTCGTCTTTCTAAATGGAGACAGGAATTTTTCCTGATTGAAACAGTAATTCACATCACTCAGTTAGTTAGTAGACAGTCACCTGAGAATAACAGAGGACAACATTAATACACATTGCATAAAACATGTTTAGAAATGTTTAGTGGCCCATATGCGTCCGTTATGTGTTTAGAGGGAGATAGGGCGAAAAGTGATTTCGCAAATGTCCACTTGGGGGCACTGTTGGTCCATGCTGTTTGTCTGGTTTGAACTAGGGTTGCGAGAGGTCACCACAAGGCAGTCCTGAGTCATCTGTTGATTTTTTGCGATAAGATAAGGGTCGCCATCCCGACGCTGATGGCAATAAAGCTGGGTTCTTTAATCCTGGTCTCTAAGGCTCTGATTGATCTTTTAGGCTTAATGGGGTCATAAACTTTGGGTTTCCACTTTACATTTCAGAAGAAGGGGGAGTAGTCATCTGGGGGTCACTGAAAAGTGTTCTGCTTAGCCTTTGTTGTCAGACATAGATGTGTGCGTGAGTTTGTGTGTGTGTGTGTGTGTGTGTGTGTGTGTGGGAGGGGGGGGGGGGGGGTGCAGATTCTTTCAGCACACACACACACTCTGTGGAATGTAGGTCCTGTCCCAAAACTTATTATCAGAGTGGAGAGTCAGAGTCTTAATTATTCATTTCTTGATCTGGGTACCTACTCCACTACACAAGAGAAGAACCATCGTTCGTGCCATACAGAAAGAACTCCCTTTAGTCATGAAAAAGGTTCTTCTATTCAGGGTTTATATAGAACCATTTTCTTTAATAAGCAGCAAAATTGACAATTATTTTGAATGCCATTTACTCAGAAACTATACAGTACTATCACTGCATATTTCATTGGTAAACACTGAACTGATACCTGATGGTTGTATGGACTCAATATTAGAAATGACAATTTTATGGAGCATGGAAGTTGACCAATCATTAAAAAACATTTTTAAAATTTAGGATTTTGGATGCCATTTACTCAAAAAACTATAAAGTAATATCACTCCAAATCAAATAAAATGTATTTATATAGTGCTTTTACATTTGATGTTGTCACAAAGCAGCTTCAGAGAATTCCAGTAAAGACAAAGGTTTTAACATGAAATGTAAAAACCCCCAGGGGAGCAAACCAGGGGTGGCAGTAGCAAGGAAAATCTCCCTCAGAGCTAAGGAATAAACCTTGGGAGGAACCAAGGCACACAAGTGGGGACCTATCCTCCTCTGATCAATCTACCTACAAATTATTGACAAAAATAAAAGGACCCTATACATTGCATAGGTCTGCTGTTATGCTCATGTGTACTGATACAATCATAGTATATATAATGTAAGCGATGGTGATGTTGTTGTTGTTGTTATTATTATTATTATTATTATTAGTAGTAGTAGTAGTAGTAGTAGTTGTTGTAGTAGAATTAATAGTTAGAAGTCCCTGAAAATTTCAGTGTAGGGTCCGCAGCTAGTCCAAGGCAAGTGGCGGTAGCTAGAGCATGGGCAGCTGGTCTGAAGTAGACAGCAGGAGAGCTCGACAGTCATCCTTTCAGGGTCCAGCTGGACAGGTGGGTGGTCATCCATTTGGAAAAAGGTAGAGGGATGGTATTAGTTTTGATCTGTTTGGGTGTATGTAAAACTACAACAGTTCTAACTACAACAGCTTTAACTAAAAGGAGAGAACCAGAAGTACACACAGATAGGGGGGCATTCTGAAACATTGGCTTCCCTCTGCTCCACCATCCACAAACCCAAGAGATTGCATGGAAGCATTGGGACCACAGCCCCAGCATCTCGGTTTGCTATGATTTCTTGTTTCCATGAACCCCCTGGATCTGCCACCTTTATCTGTGGGAACATTTATTACCAAAAGCTTTCTTGAAGATCATTCCAGATTTTGTGGGCTTTATAAGAAAAGGCTCTTCCCCCAACTGAAGCCTTCTGAATTCTAGGAGCTTTTAAAAAGGCATTACTCTGTGATCTGAGTAATAGTGATGGCCCATAAAAGGAAATAAGGTCTTGCAGGTATTCAGGAATGAACCCATGTAGAGCTTTATAAGTAAATAATAGAATTTTGTAATTGATACAGAATTTAACAGGCAGCCAATGAAGTGATGATAGACCTGAACTGATATGATAAAGTTTTAGTGAGTACCAAGATAGGGTTGTCCCTGTGATTCCAACAATGCTTTCTAACCTTTCTAGGAGAATATTGTGGTCTACCATATCGAAAGTTGCGCTGAGGTCAAATAGCACAAACAGAGATACGTGGACTTGATCAGATGCAAGAAGATGATCGTTAGTTATCTTAGCTGTCTCAGTTCTATGATGTGGCCTGAATACAGATAGGAATTTTTCATATTAATGATACTTATGTAGATATGAACTGAGTTCTTATATAAATTATAGGTTTGAAATAGGCCTGTAATTAGACAAGATTCAATATCAAGATATATGATGACAGCTGAGTTGTATTTAATACTGCGGGTTGAATTTGTTGTCTAATATTTTGAATTTTATTATAAAAAACATTAAATAAAAACTTCAGAGAGTTGCTGGAATTTTGGAATTTGTGGTTCCGTACCTGCATGATATTTTGTAATTCTGGAAAACACACTAAACATTACTCTAGGATTATATTTATTGTAGATCAGAGCAGCCAGATGTGCTCTAGACGAGCTCTAGTGAGAGCATTTCTATATTCTATAAGGCTGTATAGTTAAGATGGCAAAGTTAAAGTGCAAATTTAAGCATGTTAATGCTCATGTAAAATTTAAAGAGCAAAATTTATAACAAAAATATACATAATTTTATATATATATAATAAAATTAAAATGTTAAATTTTAAATGTTAAAAATTAATATGTTAATTTTTATATATAATAAAATTAAAATGTTTGGCTCCACCCATGATCTTTTTATTCTTATTCAACACCTACTGTATTCATTCATTCATTCATATCTGTATCTGCTTATCCAGTTCTGGTGTGCCAGTCCTTCACAGGGTGACACACACACACACACACTCAAACATATGGACACCTTCTGAATGGCCAATCCGCATACCAACTTGTGTTTTTGGACTGTGGGAGGAAAACCTGAGGATACACACGCAGATACAGGGAGAACACACCAAACTCCTCACAGGCAGTCACCAGGAATGTGGACTGGAACCCACAGCCTCCAGATCCCTGGAGCTGTGTGACTGTGACACTGCCTGCTGTGCCACCATGCCGCACTCTGCATATATGTATTTAAAAAAATATATATTTTTAGATCTTATATATTTGACATTCTTTATCTTATGTGATCTTGTGAATGTAGACTGAATGGGAAAGATGTCGTCTCAATGTCTTTTCAATTGACCTGTGCCCACTGGGAAGGCTTGTAAATGCAGGGAAATGGTGGCAGCTTTTTGTATGATGAAACACTTTTCTGTGTAAATATGTAGATTATGGCATATTCTTCTTAGCTATTATGGCCCAAATTATTAAACTCTTAGTTATCAGCCTTTAGCTTATTAGCTCAGTTTTCCTCAAACTGGCAACCTGGCTTCAGCTTCATGTCAAGGCAGACAGCTCTCTCCACTGTTTTGAAACTATATAATAGTTCTGCTTGGTATCAGTATTACAGACTGCTCCTTTAAGTAATTTGGTAAAAATTTCAATACCCAGATATTTACCATCTTTTCACAAACTGCTTACTTACTGTGTTGTCATGGTAACCATAATTTATATCATCTCACAATTCTAAGTGCCTCTACAGTTGTACATTGCCCTCAATGTAAGCCTTGTTGCCATGGATAAATATTTAAATATCCTCAACCAATCTGTTCTCAGCTGACATTACATGAGTGACACATATACAATATGCTCTTAGTTCATCTTTTTGTAGAGTAAGATTTCAGATTATAACATTCTTGCTCAGAATAGTAAAGAGACAACTGGTTTGATTTGGAACCAGATAATATCTTTTCCAACCCAGAACCCCCAAAAATAGACCACTAAACTACCATGATATAGGACCACGTTTACACTCATTATATATATTCGGTGAACATCTTAGAGTATGTGATTCTCTCCTCATCTGGTTCTTATTTAGATGTATCTAGCTGTCCCCTCAAAATATTGGGTGTGCTCTTGATAGTATATTTTTAACAGGACAACATATATTATAAAACGTACACCACATTCTTTGAAACACATTGTATATCAAAAAAGGGATAATGTGCCACAGCATTTATATGATAAATAAATAAATAGGCATTATGATAATCTAATCAGATTAAAATCCACAGGTTTACACTTAGAGCAACGTGTCTTAAACTATGGGTCATGAACCAGTTTTGGTCACTACTTTGTAATGAATTTGTATTATTAGTTGAGAAGGAAGCAAATGTGTTAAAACATTTTGAAATATTAAAGGAGTAATCTGTAATATTTTTATTTTTTGTTTTATTTAGCCTTCATTTAACCAGGTTGGTCCCGTTGAGACACAGTGATCTCCTTTTCAAGGGAAGCCTGGCCAAGATAGCAGCCTAAAACATCTGTTTCAACATTTAAAACAGACAATTAATTAACAGACAGTAATTGTACACCATAAAACACCAAATCAAACGACAGTTATATAGAAAAATTACAATTTAGTTGGATTAGTAGGGTTGAATAATAAAACTTCATACAAGGCAAGAACAACAAAGATAAGAGGCTGATTCTAGTTTCCTTACAAGATTTCTGAATGTTCCAAGAGAAATTAGTTCTTTCAGTTTCAGAGCACTCTGCAGGGAGTTCCAAGCAGTGGGTGCAAAAGGAGTGCTTGCCAAAATCTGTGCAAACTTTGGGAACATTAAGCAGACAACAATCATTAGAACATAGGGAGTGAGTACTCTGGGTTCTTGAGATATACATAAATATTGAGGGAGATGGCCTAGGATGGATTTGTAATGCCACCGTGACTTTACAATGTGAACAACTATACAAATACAAATCAGTGGAGAAAGCTGTCAGCCTTTCTCCCCAGACAAGCTTGACCAGGGTGCCAGTTGGAGAAAAACCTACATAAACGAGCACAAAAAAAGATTTTAAGTATTTTGGACTATAATAACTACACATAATGTGCTGTAACAACCTATTTACACAGAGAAGTGTTTAGCATTTCACTAAAATATTTACCTAAGCTAGAGAAATGCAAAACAAGTTAATAAGTGTTGCCATTCTTCTAAAATTTCAAGCCTTAACTGTATAAATCTTAAATATTTTTAAGATTTATATTTAAAAAACTGTATATATCTAAAATATTTTGACTAGACAAGGCTGTTGTTACTTTTATGACTTATTGACTTTCTCTTCCACTATATATGTAATGTTAGGAAGCAGATCTTTCCTTTTTTTTATTTTTATTTTTTTAAATGTTTGTATACAACATGTTAGTTCTACCTTAAATGAGTGTTTATGAGTCGTATTTGCATCATTCATCAGTTTCTTACTTGAATATTCAGTTACACTTTTGCAACGCTCATGATAGTGCTAGGTTATATATACAGAACTTATTTTAATAATCAGTTTAATTTTAATGAAACAATTTTAATTCAACTTTAATCATTTAAAACACACAACGAAGTGTACATGTCACTAAAACATCTACCTGTAATGCTTATGTTGGTGTTACTCGCCAGCTTACATTACCTTTTCAACCTTAAACCTTAAATTGGTCCTAAATATTTACTTTACTGAGTGAGTTACATTTAGATAAAAATTCATTTGTGACTAATCAGCTTTTTTGTTTAGTTTTGAAATTTATAGGTATTTTTGCTGAAGCCATGTCATGCCTGACATGGCCAGATGTCAAGACCACCCAATAAATGATCTAGGTTTTTATTTTACACATTTAAAGCTGTAATGTAATAAAGTCTTTATTTAAATCAACATTTCCTGTGCTGAATGGTGTTGTTACAGAAGTTAATCATAATTAAATAATTATTTAAAGTTTTATGTTTATTACAACTGTGCAATTTTCCAGTGAAAGTAATATAACTTTGAGATTTATTTTGGGATTTATGTGGTTACTAGGTCCCTCCTACATATAGTTTATTTTTTTTCTCTGACAAACATGATGCCTGGTGCAATATAATCAAGCCCTGAATTACAATGAAAGATGAAAACACTATACATGTGCTGGTCATAAAATTAAAATGTCATGAAAAAGCTGATTTATTTCAGTAATTCCATTCAAAACGTGAAACTTGTATGTTATACTCATTCATTATACATAGACTGATATATTTCAAGTGTTTATTTCTTTTAATTTGGTGATTATAACTGACAACTAATGAAAACTCCAGATTCGGTATCTCAGAAAATTACAATATTACTTAATACCAATACAAAAAAAAGGATTTTTATAAAAGCTGGCCAACTGAAAAGTATGAACATGTACAGCACTCAATACTTAGTTGGGGCTCCTTTTGCCTGAATTACTGCAGCAAAGTGGCATGGCATGGAGTCGATCTGTCTGTGGCACTGCTCAGGTGTTATGAGAGCCCAGGTTGCTCTGATAGTGGCCTTCAGCTCTTCTGCATTGTTGGGTTTGGCATATTGCATCCTCTTCACAATACCCCATAGGTCAGGTGAGTTTGCTGGCCAATTAAGAACAGGGATACCATGGTCCTTAAATCAGGTAGTGGTAGCTTTGGCTCTGTGCAGGTGCCAAGTCCTGTTGGAAAATGAAATCAATTGCTCTAACATTTCCTGGTAGGCGGCTGCGTTGACCTTGGACCTCAGAAAACACAGCGAACCAACATCAGCAGATGACATGGCACCCCAAACCATAACTGACTGTAGAAACTTTACATTGGACCTCAAACAATGTGGATTCTGTGCCTCTCTTCTCTTCCTACAGACTCTTTGATTTCCAAAGGAAATGCTAAATTTACTTTAATCAGAGAATATAATTTTGGACCTCTCAGCAGCAGTCCTTTCCTTTTTGTCTTTAGCCCAGGCGAGACACTTCTGACACTGTCTCTCGTTCAAGAGTGGCTTGCCACAAGGAATGCGACAGCTGAAACCCATGTCTTGCATACGTCTGTGCGTGGTGGTTCTTGAAGCACTGACTCCAGCTGCAGTCCAGTCTTTGTGAATCTGCCCCACATTTTTGAATGAGTTTTGTTTCACAATCCTCTCCAGGGTGTGGTTATCCTTATTGATTGTACACATTTTGCTACCACATGTTTTTCCTTCTCTTCGCCTCTCTAATGTGCTTGGACACAGAGATCTGTGAACAGCCAGCCTCTTTAGCAATGACCTTTTGTGGCTTGCCCTGCTTGTGTAAGGTGTCAATGGTCGTCTTTTGGACAACTGTCATATTGAACCTTTTCACAATATTCAAATTTTCTGAGAAACTGAATTTGGGGTTTTCATTAGTTGTCAGTTATAATCATCAAATTAAAAGAAACAAACATTTGAAATATATCAGTCTGTGTGTAATGAATGAGTATATTATACAAGTTTCACTTTTTGAATGGAATTACTGAAATCAATAAACTTTTTCTTGATATACTCATTTTATGACCAGCAACTGTAATATGCAGAACACGGGTACTGCAGGGTTAGGACTGAGAAACTGGTGTACGTAAACACAGAAAAACTATAAATTAGTTGTTTAATCTTTGAAAATCTAATAAAATCAAGCTTTTCTTAAATTTTTTATTTAAATAAATAGTGAAATATTTAATATTTCCAAATTGTGGGCCGGAGCTGGACCAGATCTGATCTAGATAAGGTGGTTGACCATGGATCTGGACCACATCTGGACCGAAAGAGCACAGAACCATGAAGATCTGGGCCAGGTCTGGCACAGCTCAGTTCCAGGTCCAGAATCCAAATCCGGTCCATTGTGCATGTGGACTCAGGACAGGATGCATTTTCAGGATCAATTCTGGATCATGTTATACATCCAGACCAGATCATTTTTGCTATCTGGGATGGAAACATCTCACCGTTACTGACTTTCTGATGAGTAAATTTCATCTGCATAGCTTTTTGTTTAACTTTTCAAAAAATGGGCAAAATCGCAGGATTATTAAAGCCAGAACACCAGCGAGGTGTTACTCAAAATAAACAAGGCTGTGAATTAGTTACAGCACGGTTTTATCTGTCAGACCCTTACAGAAATTTAAGTGAGTACATAAATATCCAGTTCCCAGCGATGCCCTGTGTCACGCCTGTCTCTGCGGACGTCTCGCTTCCTCCCTCAGTTCGGGACGCAGTACCACTTGAGTCTGTGAATGACTCCGAGGACTTCACTTCCCATGGTTCAACTGATGGTCACATGACTCCACCAACCAATAGGAACTCTCTCGTGTGCTCCGGGTCACCTGAGTTTTAACTCACAGCTGTTCTGTTTTAATCATAATCATTCACTGACTATATAAACCCAGGCTGTTCCATTTACTATTTGCGAAGTATTGCTAACCTTTCTGTTACATACCGAGTGAACCTTATGAATGAAAGCCAAACCATGTATGACCCTTCCTTACGTTCTTCTTGACTCTGTGTTTTTGGATCCGGACTGCTATTGTTCAGTACATTGTGTTTTTGACCTCAGCCTGTACCTCACTATTCTTTGGATTGTGCCTTTTGCTGTGTTTGCCTTCTCTTTACGGTGTGCTTTGCACATCTTTGAAGTAAATCTCTTCCTGCTAAACACCCGCGAGCGTCTCTCTTGTTTACCGAGCCTGACACCCTGTTCCTTTATCAAGTGGTTGATAAAATGTTAAGGTGCTTGGTTTTAGAAATGTTCAAAAACTTAAATGTTATCTTGTTTCTGTAAACTTTTAGGGTGACCAGACGTCCTCTTTTTGCTTTTTGATGTCCTCTTTTCGGGACTTAAAAACTTTCTATTTCGACAAAAATGTCTGGGATTTTGCTGTCCACAGTCTCCCCTGTCCCAATTCCTACAATGAGCCTTAATCCCTCCCTTGAAGTGAGCACAAGGAAAAGGGTTATGCTGCAGGGCAGGGAGCCAATGGGCATGAGCAAAGTGTGGAGCATATGTCAATCATTTTCGACTGCAGCCAATTAATTACACAAGCGAGTCTTGATGTCAGTCACTTTTTATTAAGCCAGTCACCAGCTAAAGTTAGCTGTCTGTCCATCATTTTTAAAGGCAGCCAATGATGTTCCCATCCACTCCTTCAGGGGTTTGTTTTGCTGTATCAAAAATATGGCAGACAAGTACTAATTTGTAAGGCCAGGGAACTTACAGCTTTGTTAGATATAAGTTAAACCGGATTTAACAGACTGTTTAGACAGATAATCTGCTAGAACAGTAGCTTATATTTATCAAGTGTTGAGTCAGTACCGCTATAACTAGGAAGCGAGGTTTGCTTAGAGTAAGTTAGTGCTCACCATTTCTTAATTTCCTCATCATTTCAAAACTGTAAAGTGTTAATGGGGGGCGGCACGGTGGCGCAGCAGGTAGTGTCGCAGTCACACAGCTCCAGGATCCTGGAGGTTGTGGGTTCGATTCCTGCTCTTGGTAACTGTCTGTGAGGAGTTGGTGTGTTCTCCCCGTGTCCGTGTGGGTTTCCTCCGGGTGCTCCGGTTTCCTCCCACAGTCCAAAATCACACCTTGGTAGGCGGATTGGCGACTCAAAGTGTCCGCGTGTGAGTGAATGTATGTGTGTCAGTGTTGCCCTGTGAAGGACTGGCGCCCCCTCCAGGGTGTATTCCTGCCTTGCGCCCAGTGATTCCAGGTGGGCTCTGGACCCACCGCGACCCTGAACTGGATAAGCGGTTACAGATAATGAATGAATGAATGAAAGTGTTAATGGGCTGTATAGTTTGATTATATCTGGCTACCACAACCTAAAATTGTTTGCACTGATAATCGGGAAAATTGTGTGGGCTACAATGAAACAATGTCAGATTTGTTCATTTACTTACTGTAATGTAATGACATTTACAGTATCTTTTAGGCCGATAAGATAGTTTACTTACAGACAAGTTGGCTAATTAATAAACAAACTAAATGCAAGACACTGCAAGCTTATTTATAGAGCACCTATCATACACAAAGGCAATTCAAAGTGCTTTACAGATTGAAAAGAAACAGTTAATATGCAGTTAAATTAAGAGCAGTAATAATAAAAAAAGGCATTTAACACTATTAACATAATGCAAAAATGAAAATATATGATTTAAATTATTCAAAAATTTAAAATGATACAATAAGGGAGGAAAAAAACACTAAAATACGGTTACAGAATTAAAAGAGAAGAATATTTTAAACTGAGCTGTAGCTGCTCAAATAGGAAAGTTTTGCTTTAAATGTGTCTAAAGTTGGGGCTCTTCTAATGTTCTAATGTTCTCAGTTAGCTGTGTCCATCTAAGAGTGGTATAGCAGCTTCTCCATGTTTAATTTTCACCTTAGGTAGGACTAACTAAACGAAAATGGTAGTTTGTTTAACTGTTAATATTGTTAAGACGAGTGGTTGACAAGTAACTCCTGTTGTTGATTGGCTTAGTAAAATGTGATTGACAACGAAAATCTAGTATCTGATTGGCTGCAGTCAAAAATGATTGACAGGTGCCCCACCCACTGATCACAACCACTGGTGCTCCAGTCTGCAGCATTACATACAGGTTCTGGTCATAAAATAAGATTATTGTATACATAGTGTATAACTTTTATTTTATACTCATTACACACAGACTGATATATTTCAAGAGTTTGTCTTTTAATTTGAGGATTGTAACTGATTATGGATAATGGATGGCTAACTTTAGTCTAGTTTTATGTGTCTGTGCCAGCAGTGGGGTCCTCCTGGGTCTCCTGCCATAGCATTTTATTTAATTCAAATGTCAATGGATAGTTTGCAGTGACACTGATGCACCCTGGGCCTACAGGATAACTTGAATTTCTCTGGAACTTGATTGGGGCTGCTTATTCACCATACGGACTATCCTGCATTGCAACCTTTCATCAACGTTTCCCTTCCTTCCACGTCCCAGGAGATTAGATACAGTGCAATGGGTTGTAAACTTCTTGATTATGTTGCGCACCATGGATAAAGGAACTTCAAAATTAGTTTTTTTTTTTCTGTTTTTTGTGTTGTTCCAATATACACAAAGGAAACAAACGTATAACAAAACGTGCAATTGCTCATTTAAAGCATGGTATCTTTTATGGGTTTTTATTTTATCTGTATTTTTCACAGACTAAAAATGTATTTATTAAAATAGCATTTGCTAGTATGGAGGGGTGAAAAGGTGAGGTGAAAAATGTTTTTGGGAGGAGTTCAGGGTGGCTTGGATAGATGAATACAAGAAAAAGTATGGTGGTGGGAGCAAGTTTGTTCAGCACCGAAATGTTGCTTGCAGGGTATATAGGGCTGGGGGGGCGGGGGGGTTCCTACTCCCAAAATTATGTTATTACCTAACTTGAATTATTTCTCAACGTCTGTAAAGATATAACACTAATAATAATAAAATAGTTTTAAAATACAATGTTTATCCAGTTTTTGAACAAATATATATGACATCATGATGTGATTAAGAGGACAAATACGAAGTAGAAATTACTAAGAGAAGGCGCTCATAGAACAACAGCTTACAAACACACTTAAACACACCTGTTTGTTTCCTATCTAATGATGGGGCCTAATCAAATCTTCACAGAATTTTGCTGGATAAAGACACAATCCCCTTTAACAGCAAAGAATTTTACACAAAATTGTATGCATGTCTAAATTTAGTATTAATGTATTCATATAGGTCCTGGGTTGAAAAAATTAGTGTGTTAAATCATTATTCATAAGTCATTAGTCACTATGAGGAAAACAGGATCATTTTCAAGAAATTCTAAATTCTATTTATAAAATTTCAGCCAATAATAGGATATGAACATGACAATTAGTATGATTAATCAATTGTTAAAAATGTAAAATGCACATATTTCAATCATATATGCAAAAATACCATACTGGTTGATATATATATATATATATATATATATATATATATATATATATATATATATATATACACATATATATACACACAAACACACACACAGCACCCTCCATAATTGACACCCCTGGTTAAGAAATGTTCTTTGGCTTCTAATAAATTCTTTTTTTTTTTTTTTTAAATAAATAATAAAGGACAACAATGCAAAAAAAAAAAAGATTTTTTTGAATGAAATCATGTATGCCACAATTATTGGCACCCATGGTGTTAGTACTTTGTACAACCTCCTTTTGCCAACAAGACAGCTCTTAATCTTCTCCTATAACTCTTCACAAGAATACAGAAAGAGGCATCTTTGACCATTCCTCTTTGCACAACCTCTCTAAATTCATAAATTCGTCCAGAGTCCTGGGTCTTCTTTTAAACCATTTGAGAGTTTATTTGGCCACATATTTAGGGTCATTATCTTGCTGAAAGACCCAGCTTTTGGGCAGAGGCCACCAGATTCTGATTCAAAATGTCCTGATATTTCAAAGAGTTCATGATGCCATGTATCCTTACAAGGTTCCCAGGTCTTTTGGAAGAGAAAGAGGGCCACAGCATCATAGATCCTGCGCCATACTTAACAGTGGGCAGGAGGTGTTTTTCTGCATACTCATCTTTGGTGTTACCCCAGACCCACAGAGTGTTTGATGCCAAAAGCTCTATCTTGGTCTCAACTGACCTAAGCACACGGTCCCAGTTCAAAACCCAGTACTGCTTGGCAAACACGTTTACTCCACCCTTTTACACTTAAAAGTATAGCTCAGAAAAGGCTTTCTCTGTACCTGCCTCCCAAACAGCTTGTTGGCATGTAGATAGCACCTGATGGTTGTTTGGGAGACTTCGTAACCCCAAAATGCTACAGTGAGCTTTGGAGAACGTTTTACTTCTCTTACCATCCTTCTCACTGTGTGTGGTGGCAAGATACACTTACGTCCTCTTCCAGGCTTGTTTGTCACAGTTCCAGATGTTTTGAAATTTTGATGATCGCTCTGGCTGTAGATAAGAGCATCTGCAGGTGAGTGGCTATTTTCTTGTAGCCATTGCCTGATTTATGAAGGTCGACACACATCTGCCTTACTTGAATAGTGTGTTCTCTTGTCTTTCCCATGTTTAAGAATGAGTATGAGAAATAGGCCTCGGTGTTAAGCCACATTTATACCCCAGGGAAACAGGAAGTAATGAATTACTAATTAAAGGTTCCTAGATACTTTTATCCACTTTATACTCTACAGTAGAAATGACATAAATGGTTTAAATAAATTTATTTCCAAGAAAATGTTAAGGGTGCCAATAATTGTGGAAAAGGTCATTTTATGGGAAATAATTATTTCTTAGCCAGGATTTTTCCTTTCTTTTTTTTTTTCACTTGAGTTGAAGGTTGCTTTTTTCAAATGTTTTTCAAAGTGTGATTATGCTTCTGCAATAATAATAAAAAAAATATTTTAAAGCTTTTAACACATTTTAACTAGGGGTGCCAATAAATATGGAGGGCTCTGTATACAGTGCCCTCCATATTTATTGGCATATATATAATATTTTTATATAATATAAATATAGTATTATTTACAGATTTTTCCTCTCATTATGCTGGAAGATTACTTTTATTTATTGTGTTGAGTATTTGTTATCTGACAAGAAGTAAAATTAGTCATTTTTATTGGATTCACATTAAATATATAAAAATGTTGCAAATAAAATGAAATATTTTATAATTTACTTACAAACTAAAAATTTAAGATATTTAATTTCATTTGATATGAGGTGAGGCATATTTAAATCTTGATCAATGTAATCAAATAATATCGGTTTTAATATACTTATGGCCATAACACTGAATAGCATTGAGAGAAACAACATCTAAGCTCATAGTCTAGTTATTAGAGGGCAACCATCTAGTCAACTCAAAGTTCAGCAGGACCAGTTATTTACAACTCGAGATGTATTACTAGTTGTCTCAGGTGATTTGTCCAGGGAACTCGGGCCTGGAGTATGAATCTTTCATCTATACTCTTTTTATAGCCAACCATTTGATGAAAAGGCTGCATGAAGCTCCTCTATCTCCACTTTTGACAAAGGTTTCAAAGGGAAGCGACATACACCACCATGGAACCCAAACCAATCCATTGCTTGCTTCAGACCAGGTACACCAAACTTCCGAGTTACCTAGAAAGAAAACATCCAGTCAAATAATGTAAGGACAACATTTAATCCTAACTGGGAGCCCTATAGAGGTATCTGCCTGGGAAAATTGTCTCAGTGACAAAGCAAACACATTATAAACTCGAACAACCTTCTTGGTGGCCTGAATTGATCTGCTGTGTTGTTGTAGGTGGAACTTGTGAATGGTGAAAGAGCTTGATTTGCAGTGGGACACACCAGCATGTAGGTGATTGCTCTAGTTTAAAAAGGCTTCTGTTTTCTTCTTAAATTCTGGTTTTTTAGTTAGTTGGTATGGGTTTATATATATATATATATATATATATATATATATATATTTTTTTTTTTTTTCTATTAGTGCAGCCAACATTTTGGCTATTTTGTGGAAATGCTGTCAGACATCCAGCAAGATTGATGCTTGCTTAAAATATTTTTTCCCATTTTATTCAGCTCTGGCAATAGATTTTTT
Organism: Hoplias malabaricus; assembly: GCF_029633855.1. NCBI lineage: Eukaryota > Metazoa > Chordata > Actinopteri > Characiformes > Erythrinidae > Hoplias > Hoplias malabaricus. The sequence goes on from NC_089820.1 coordinate 33,154,235, forward strand.
TTTGTTTGGTCCCAGTTTGCACTTTTGAAAGCTTTTCCTTTGTTATATTTAGTGGGGTGACTATGTTTTTTTTTTTTGTTTTTTTTTGATGTTATGTTCGAAGGGCAGCATGCTGATACATGTTTCAAACAGCTAGAGTGTATATGTGTGTGAGAAGTTTGGGGCTTTCGAGAGCCACTTATTCTATTAGCTGTCCCTTCTGCATTTAAATCTTTAAGTTTATGACATTTGCAGACACTCATATCCAGAGCGACTTACAAATGTGCTTTGTGTTTTGCCAGAGTAATGCTAGCTAGTACAAATATGTTGGTGTCTAAAATACCCTTGAGCTCAAACACTGCCAGAAGAGGGCCAGTGTTTATACCTAGAAAGAAAATTAAACACAGCGTAAGTATAATATCTAAACTGTGTTTATACATATGTGTTCACACCTAGAAGCACTGGTAATGAGAATTGCACATGATGAAATGGTGGCAGGAAAAAATACATGATTGCATTTTGCGTTATTTGGACTCAGAATACATTTTATTTTGAAAGACAAGAAATCTGAATCAAGTACTGAAACCAGACACGCTACATACTTTTCCATTAATGGAAAAACCTTTGAGCACTTAATCATTGACTACATAGGTCCCTTGTTCAAAATCTGAATGTGAATTTACTGACACTTATATGTTGCTGTCACACAGCTCTGGGGTTTATTTGAATCCTGTGGTGTGTTCTCCCAATGTTGGCATGGTTTTACCCTAGGTTTTTAGGTGACTGTTTATGAACTTGGAAAATGGCAAGGGCAAATGTGCATGGGAAAATGAAACATTTTTGAAGCAATTTTCCTTTAGTCCATCAATTTATGGATCTTTTGTCCTAAGTATGTTCTCTAAGGTTTTGACTACAACAAAGGAAATAATCTTGGAGGCAACTAGGGTGGTAGGAGAAGGAAAGAGGTTTAAAGTGTGTGTGTGTATGTGTGGATGGAATAAGGTGACATCAGTGAGAGGACTGAGGATTCATCACGGAAAGAGAACGTGCTTGGATAAGAGAGTGCAAGGGTTGTTAAAATCAGTCAGCTGGAGTCCGGTGACAGGTTACATACCACAGTTCACAGGATATCAACACCTCTGTTACTACTGAGGAGAACTCCAGCAGAGATAAACAGGAAGATGAATCTGATGTTAGCTAGAGGATTGATGGAGAACAGGAGAAATTAAAGCAAGAGGCAAGAGAGAAAGGAATTGGGCAGAGAATAAAGTTACATTAGCCGGGTGCAGCAGATATGTATACTAGCCAGTTTGAAAGGGTCAGCAGAGAAAAAGCTGACTAAATAAGATAACATTATTTATGAATACGGAATGGCAAGGGTTGGTAGGATGCACAAAATGGAAAAGCTGATAGACATGATGAAGTCAAAACTGCAAATAGAAATAGATAAACTCATTCCGGAGCAAAGGTCCCTTAGAAAGCAGTGGAGGCCAGCAGGGGAAGAGGAAAGAGAGGGTATTAACTTGCTACAGAAAGAGCTGCAGTAGTTTGGCAGTGTTAAGGAGAGCAGAGACCTTGAGGAATAGGAGGGAAAAGAAGAAACATGCTAGAGCAACTTTGTTTAGGAATCCTTTTCATTTTGTGAAGACCTTATTGGGTAAAGAGAAATCTGGGAGTTTAGAAGTTGGAAAAATGAATTAGAGGAGCATTTTAGTGCTGAGTAAACTGATGATGATCAGGCAAAAGAGTTGGAGCTGCCATGAGATATTCCATCAGTGGTTGAAGTAGTGAGTCAAATAGACAGTCCACCAAAATGGAGTGAGATTCAAGACATGATGCATCATGCAAAAGCAGGTTCTACTCCAGGACATAATGGTGTGCCATATCGGGTGTACAAATATGCACCTGATGTCACAAAGTTTATGTGGAGGTTGTTGAGGGTAGTTTTGAAGAAAGGGATAATTGCAAAAGAGTGGAGAAGGGCAGGGGGTATCCTTATACCAAAAGGAGAAGGATGCTGTAGGTATAGAACAGTTTAGGGCTATATTTCTTCTTAATGTGGAGGGTAAGACTTTCTCTGGTGCATGGTCTGGCACCAGAATCAGACAGCAAAAAAAGGGGTTAGGGATCTACATATAGTTTTCCTGGATTTAGCAAATGCATAAGGCTCATTGCCTCATAATCTTATAGGAAAAAGCTAGTTAAAGCTTATTTTGATGATATTCACTTAGATGTTCATTATTTGATGAAATTCACTGATATTTCACCATTAGCCTTTTTTGACTGCAAAGGAGGTAATTATTAGGGCCTCTAAGTGGGTCTTAGGCGAGGAGAGTTTGCATAATGGCTTTCCATCACGGACTCCCCAGTTAGGGCATACATGGATGGCAAGATGACCCTGATGATTACTTGCCTTGCACATAGCGGCTGCTGGGGAAGGGAAAGGCCTTGGGTCAGGTGATTCATGGGAAGTGTTTGGTACGACCACATCACCAGAAAAAATTTAATGATTACTAGTTTTATTCGCAAGCAGAAAGAGGAGTCACTGTCTGCAACAGCAGTGTCTCAGGCAAAACAAGGCCATTTGGAAGAATCTATAGAAATGGAGGATCACTTGGCAAGAGTTGTGTGCAATAGAGTTGAGCTGTAATATACTTTTGCTGGGAGCAATTTACAATGTCCTTCCAACACTGCAAAATCTTGGACAGTGGGTAGCTGAGGACCCTGGCTGTAGATTATGTGCAGGGGTTGGCACACTGAAGCATATTCTATCAATTTGCAAGTTTGCTGCAGGGCCGGTATATATGGAAATTATCAGGTGCTAAGTGTTTTAGCATGTTTGTTGGACAGGAAACACCTAGAGGTTAATGCATTTCCAAGTGGTTGTAGTAATAAAGTGACTGGGTATAGCTGTGTCATATTGTAGTTAGCACTAATATCATCATCATTTTTCAAAATCAGTATCACGTTAATAGTGATATTCTGACTTGTTTATGTAATGATGTCATGAAGTTACCCATAATATGGCATATATTCATTACATGAGTCATTCAGGCACAGTGAAGTATGATGGAAAGTGTCTTTGAGGTGGAGGAATAAAAGGGGAGTGACTTCAGGAGTGTGGAAGTGGTTTGGTTACAAAATATCAGATGTACACCTAACCATGATATAGTGTAAGAAATCAAAGAAGCTTTTAACAACAGAAACGGGAAACACCACTAATCAGTTTCACCACCTTAAGCAGAAGCACCAGGTTAAGTATGAGGAAAATCATAAATGCTGTTTGAATAGTTCAACAGCCAATATGCTCTCACCAAAGCAGATAAACATGGGTGTATTTGATAAACTTTTGAATATTTGAATTACATTTGTTTAAATATTTTATATTTCAATTGCATTTGTATGGCATTGGATAAACTTGAAATTTTGAGGTGCTGAAATATTCAGATTTGAAAAATTCCCATAAAAAAAAAAAGAGTAAAAAATATTTATATTCATATTTAAAAAATACAGACAAATAAATTCAAGTCTAAATAAAAAATTCAGGTTACAAAGATACAAATCTACACCAGAGGTCAACCAGCAGACATCTCTGGATATTTTAAACTTTTCAGTATTTTGTCAAGAATATCATTATTGCCAAAATACCCTGAAATATCATCATATTACTTTGGTGCCATATCTCGCACCCCTGGCAGGGTGCTGGCTAATCTAGGTAAAAACCTACAGGTCCCAGAGTGCATTGCTTTAACTACACTGAGGCCAGACTTGGTGCTGTACTCTGAAAGAAAACAGACCGTTTATTTCATAGAATAGGATGCAGTACAAGATGTTTTGGAAAGGAAGAAACTGAAGTATGCGGATTTGTCGGCTGAGGATAAAGAACCTGGGTGACAGGTATCTGCTACATCACTGCATATGCAGTTCTGCATAAGGGGCTGAAAATTAACCCCCTGAGGTCGGCGGCATGTAACTGAAATTCCACCTAAACACGTATATAACTCTCTGAGATTTTATCCTAGAAAAAAAAATACAACATACCTTGGAAACCTTGAAGGGTCTACTTTCCAACTATATATAGAATGAAACAATATATATATTTATATTCTTGTGAGAGAAGCGTAAACAACAACCAGCACATTTTTGAGGCACAAGCTTTTTTGTTCCGCCCATAGACGCGTTCTGCCATTCATATATTAACACTACGGTAATTCGGCAGCTGCTAGTGGAGGATTATTGGCTGATAATTTGCCCATTCGCTTGTTATAAACACAGAGCACATGTAGGGGAATTGTGGTCGTGGAGCTTTGTCATGGGCAGCTGCGAACTAGTTGGAAGGTCTAGTGAATTTTTGTGGATAAGGAAGAGCTAGCAATACAGTGGCTGAGGTAAGTACAAATGGGGTGGGCCCAATGAGTAGGCTTCGGTGTTAGGGGTAGCTGGTTGTTGATTGGATCATAAACGGCCACAGCAACCCCCTGATGGTTTGTGATATGATTTAATTGGCCAAAGGTAGATGATTACAGGAATGTTGTGGCTGCAGGTAGGAAGAGAGTGGGGCAGGCCTATGTAAAGTTCTAATGGATTGGCATAGGATATTTTACATCATATCCTGTATATAATATGGCCCTTATGAACTTTTCCAGTGCAAGTCTAATTATAATGACTTGATTGCTACCCTAGGTAGAAAATAAGAACAGACTCTGGCCATGTACATTTTATAAAGCTTATTTTGAGAGGTATTATAACACCTCTTCATGCTCTCTAAATCTGATGCTTTTAACTAATGGCTGTGTCTAATCTGAAATTACAAGTTTGCCCTCCTTCCAGAGAAGCTTTATAACATGTATGGTTAAGCATTTGGTAATTAGGTTCCTGATAAAATTACAGAGCTAAGTATTTATGAATAGAGAACTTAAGAAATCTGAGATGTCTGTTCTGTTATTCTGCTGCACTCAGGTTTTCCCTCCAGTCTGATGGTGCTGAAGCAGAGGGGCACTGATATTTCAGGTAGCCATCAAGCCTGTGCTATATTTCTGGCTGTATATGTTCAGTTATGCTGTTCCCATCTGGCATTTCAGAGCTAAAACTTACTCACTAATATTTTTTATTGTGCCCAGTCACATGGAAACATATGTGAAATAGATTTATCTGCCAAGCTAAGCAACTGCCCATCCTGTATGACCTGATGCTGGAGAAAGATTGTCTGGATTGGAGTGTTCAAACTTGCCTGTCTTCCAACCTGCTTTGATCACGAGACAGCACCTACATTCCCAACCCACCATCAAAAAAGCCTCAGGAATTGGTATAAAATCACTGTAGCACATTGTTATTAAAATGTATTATTATTTTAATGAGTCTCACCGCTGTGTTTGGTTCGATGAGATAGGATTGTAGCTCCTTGGCTTTGTCCCACTGCCCTGATGAGCACAGTTGTGCTAGCTCACAAACCTGGTGTCCTAAGACATTCGCTAAGGCACACACACCCCCAACAGAACCTTTGGTGAACACAATCACAAACAAGTATACTGTAGTTTATATTTGTTCATATCATCAAAAAGAGTCATCACAAACATTTATCACATTTAGAATATATGAAATGTAAATGTTATATTCAAAGCCTTAACATATGCAAATTTAGAACATGAATTATGATCACTTATTTGCACCAAGGAAATTTGACATAGAAGCAGCGTATAACAAGCATAAAGGTATTTAAACTGAACAAAAATATAAATGTAACACTTTTGTTTTTGCTCCCATTTTCCATCAGCTGACCTCAAAGATCTAAGACTTATTCTATGTACACAAAAGGCCTTTTTCCCTCAAATATTGTTCACAAGTTTGTCTAAATCTGTGTTAGTGAGCACTTCTCCTTTGTTGAGGTAATCCATCCACCTCAAATGTGTGGCATATCAAGATGCTGATTAGACAGTATGAATATTGTACAGGTGTGCCTTAGGCTGGTCACAATAAAAGGCCACTCTGAAATGTGCAGTTTTCTCACACAGCCACAGCCACTACCACAGATGTTGCAAGTTTTGAGGGAGCATGCAATTGGCAAGATGACTGCAGGAAGGTCCAACAGAGCTGTTGCCCGTGAATTGAATGTTCATTGCTTTACCATAAACCGTCTCTCCAAAGGTGTTTCCGAGAATTTGGCAGTATCAGATCATGTGTAACTACACCAGCCCAGGACCTCCACATCCTGCATCTTCACCTCCAAGATCATTTGAGACCAGCCACCCGGACTGTCTCAGCGAAGCTCATCTGCATGCTTCTCTTCTTTATTGGAGTCTCCACCTGACTACAGTTCATCGTCATAATCGACCTAAGCAGGCAAATGCTCACATTCGATGGCGTATGGCAAGTTGGAGAGGTGTCCTTTTCACAGATGAATCCCGGTTTTCACTGTGCAGGGCAGATGGCAGGCTGCAGATGGCGTGTGAGCGGTTTGCTGATGTCAACGTTGTGAATCCAGTGGCCCACAGGTGCATTGTATCGATGGCATTTTGAATGCAAAGAGATACAGTGGCGAGATCCTGAGACCCATTGTTGTGCCATTCATCCATGACCATCACCTCATGTGGAAGCATGATCTTCGCACAGCCATTGTAGAGGAGTGGACCAACATTCCATAGGCCACAGTCAACAACTTGATCAACTCTATGCGAAGGAGATGTGTTGCATTGCATGAGGCAAATGGTAGTCACACCAGATTGATACACACACACACACACAAAATACAGTAAAAGTAAACTGCACATTTTAGAGTGGCCTTTTATTATGGCCAGCCTAAGGCACACCTGTGTAATAATCACACGATACATCTTGATATGTCACACCTTTGAGGTGGATGGATTATCTAGGCAAGGGAGAAGTGCTTACTAACACAGATTTAGACAAATTTGTGAACAATATTTGAGAGAAAAATGCCTTTTGTGTACATAGAAGGACTTTTGAGTACTTAGATCTTTGAGGTCAGTTCATGAAAAATGGAAGCAAAAACAAAAGTTTTGCATTTACATTTTTGTTCAGTATATAAATTGTCCAGTAGAAACCAGTCAAAGGAGGTGAATCACTGCTGTTGAAGACGTCCTGAAGCACAAGCAGACATTATTAAATCATCTTGTTTCAGGACAACCCGCGATAAACAGAAATCCGCAAAGTAGGTACACTATGTTTATTTAAGTATTTATACACTATTCTAAGGCTTTATAAACCCTCCCCCACACATTTACGCTACATAAACCTTACCATTCCCTTAATAACCATTCATTTCAGAGAGTAAATATGCACTATTTACTGTAATTCGTAATATTTTATGATTTACAACATTCTTATATTTTTATACATTTTGGGATTTTTTCATGTAAAATTTCATCAAATATATGTATTATCCACTGATCGAGTTCCGAAGAAAACCTGCGAAATAGCGAAAATCCGCAATTTATTTTCCCATTAATATTTTATAAAAACCTGCGATGCACTGAAGCCGCAAAAGGTGAAGCGCGAAGTGGCGAGGGGCGACTGTATACTTATTACTGGGAGGTGGAGGAGCCAACTCAGATTTGTTAACTTGTAGCACATGTAGTGAAGTCAGGACCTGAATCTCCAAATCAAACCCCTCTCGAGTTGATGTCCTAAATTAAAATCTTTTGTTTTCCTTTTGAGGACAGAAAACTGACCTTTTGATCAGACTACTCATCTGCCTTTCCTACAAGGATCAGATGATCAAAGCAAAAGGGGCAAAGTCTTTCCCCCATAACCATTGAATAGGACTCCAATCTATATTCATGAACACAGAACTTCATTTACAGGACACCTGGTGACTTCTCACCTAGAAGTCTACCAGGAAACCATAATAATGAATTCAGCGATTTTGCTACAAACCTAGCGGTGTGCAATCATAAAGTTATAATTGTAGGAGATTTCAATATCCATTGTGATCCACTAAAAAAGGCATTTACCTCAATCTTAGACTCTATTGGTATTACTCAAAATGTAACAGGGCCTACACACTACTGCAGCCACACTTTAGACTTAGTTCTGACACTAGGTCTTAACATTGACAAAATTAATATCCTACCGCAATCCTCAGCAATCTCCGATCATTACTTAATTTCATATGAGCTACGTTTTAGCCATAATATATGTAAGAACCCTCGATATTCTACAAGGCGTATAATAAAACCATCTACCGCCCTACAATTTATAGAAAACCTACCAGAACTATCGACCCCAGTTCCAACTCCATCAGACCCAATGGACCTAGAAAATACCTGTCGATATACTTTAGAAAAGGTAGCACCACTTAAACATAAAAGTATAAGACAGAAAAAGCTCGCACCATGGTATAATGATAAGACCCGTACTTTAAAACAAACATTACGAAAACTAGAGCGGAAATGGCGATCAACCAAGCTTGAAGTGTTCTATTCTGCCTGGAAGGACAGCCTTATAGAGTATAGAAATGCCCTCACTAAAGCTCGCTCAGCATATCTGGCCTCGCTGATCTCCCATAATAAAAATAATCCGAGAGCACTGTTTAGTGTGTTTTCTAGAATTACAAAAAATCAAGCAGGTTCTGAACAACTAATTCCAGCAACTCTCACCAGTAAAGATTTTATGGACTTTTTTAATAATAAAATTGAGAATATTAGACAACAAACTCAAGCCACAGGATCAAGTCCATCCTGGCTGCCACCCGATGTGAATGATATAAAAAATAATATAACTGTAAAAGAAAGACTTGAAACCTTTTACCCACTCCCACAATTAGAACTAGAGAAGATTATCACCTCCGCAAACTGTACAACTTGCACACTTGATGCAATTCCCACAAAATTGCTCAAAGAAGTACTACCAGCTATTATTGATCCTCTTTTAACTATAGTAAACTCATCGCTTAGTCTGGGCCATGTACCCAAAGCTTTTAAACTAGCAGTTATTAAACCTATGATCAAGAAACCAAATCTTGATGCTAGTACACTGTCTAATTACAGGCCTATTTCTAATTTGCCATTTCTGTCCAAGATCTTAGAAAGAGCTGTGGCCCAACAACTTAGTTCATATCTACATAAGAATCATATATATGAAAAATTCCAATCTGGATTCAGGCAACATCATAGTACAGAGACAGCTCTAGTCAAGATAACAAATGATCTTCTTCTTGCCTCTGATCAAGGCCACGTATCCCTGTTGGTGCTTCTTGACCTAAGCGCAGCCTTCGATACAATAGACCACAATATTCTCATAGAAAGGTTAGAAAACATGGTTGGAATCACAGGGACAGCCCTATTATGGTTCAAATCTTACTTAACGGAACGTTATCAATTCGTAAAAGTAAACAATCTAAATTCAAATTATTCTAAAGTAAGATTTGGAATTCCACAAGGCTCTATTTTAGGACCATTATTATTTACATTATACATGTTACCGCTAGGCACAGTTACAAGAAACCATGACATTAACTTTCACTGTTACGCAGACGACACACAATTGTATATTTCAGCCAAGCCCGATGACAAACACAGATTAAAGAAAATAGAGGACTGTGTAAAAGACGTGAAAGGCTGGATGTTGCGTAACTTCCTCCTTCTAAACAGCAACAAAACAGAGGTCCTGCTTTTGGGTCCAAAAGTGGCAAGAAATAAATTATCAGATTTAATTTTAAATCTAGCTGACTTTCCAGTTAAACCTGGTTCAGCAGCAAAAAATCTTGGTGTCATAATTGACCCGGATTTATCATTTGATCAACACATAGGTAGTATCACTAGGACAGCTTTTTTACATCTTCGCAATATTGCTAAGATTAGAAATGCCTTATCCCTCCAGGACGCAGAAACATTAGTACATGCCTTTATTACTTCAAGGCTTGACTACTGTAACGCACTACTGTCAGGATGCACCAGCAGCAATTTAAGACTAGTGAAGAACTTCAACTAGTTCAAAATGCTGCAGCTAGGGTCCTCACTAAAACTAGAAAATTTGAACATATCAGCCCAGTTTTATCATCACTTCATTGGCTGCCTGTTAAATTCCGCATTGAATACAAAATTTTGTTATTAACATATAAAGCTCTACATGGGCTTGCTCCTGAATATCTTCAAGATACAATTTCCTATTATGAGCCTCCATGTTCACTCAGATCACAGAATACTGTTTTCTAATTCTAATTTCTAATTCTAATTCTGGGATTTTTAATTGTTCCCAGAATTCAGAAGGCCTCAGCTGGGGGAAGAGCCTTTTCTTATAAAGCCCCCAGACTCTGGAATGATCTTCCAGAAAATGTTCGGGACTCAGACACAGTCACAATCTTCAAATCTAGGCTAAAACACATTTGTTTAGTTTATCTTTTGGTAGCTAATGCTCCCCCATAGATAAAGGCGGCAGATCTGGGGGGTCCATGGACACAGGGAATTATAGTAAACTGAGACGCTGGTGCTGTCGTCCCGCCGCTTCTCGCGATCACTCAGGTTTGTTGACGGTGGAGCGGAGGGATGCCAGTGTTTCAGGATGCTCCCGTGTCTGTGTGTCCTCCTGGTTCTCTCCTTTTAGTTAAAGCTGTCATAGTCAGATCTGCCGGAGTCATTAGCCACACTCTGGAAATTTTCATATTTTCTACTTTACAAACACAAAACAGTTCAAAACTAATTCCATCCCTTTACATCTTTCCGAGTAAACGACTGCCCACCTGTCTGTCTGGACACTGATGGATGACTGTCGAGACCCTCCACGCTTCAGACCAGCTGCCCACGCTCCAGCAACCACCAAGTGCCTTGAAGCTGTCCCTACACTGAAGTTCTCATGGACTACTAACTATCATCACCAGTAGATTGACCAGAGGAGGATGGGTCACCCCTTGTGAGCCTTGGTTCCTGCTAAGGTTTCTTCCTCAGCTGGGGGAGTTTTTCCTTGCCACTGTCGCCCCTGGCTTGCTCACTTGAGGGTTTACATTTGTTTTTACATTTCATGTCAAATCTTTGTCTTACTGGAATTCTGTGAAGCTGCTTTGTGACAACATCAGTTGTGAAAAGCGCTATATAAATAAATTTGATTTGATTTGATTTGATTTAATGCAAAGATTCAAGCAAGACAATCTGTCTTTCTGACCAAGTTAAAACCATGGAATTCATACACTTCAACATTAAAAAGAAAAATAAATTAAATCTCTTTTACCAGGTTCTATATGGAAAAGATATTACAACCAGACACTGAGACTTCACGTAACAATTAAATTGATACAAGAGATGATACATAAAAGTCAAAAGGAGATTGGATTCCTGACTAAAGCATCCAGGACAACTGTGCTCCCACATGGAACGAGAGCACCCTCCAGTGGCCACCCCGAGCTACAATGCAACATCAAAAGAAGTCCAGTGTTCTGTTGTCTGTAACAATTCTTATACGTTTCCTTCCTATGACTTTTGATCTAGTTAATAAAGGTCGGAGCATTTCACAAACTCCTTACATTCTTTGAAATCCTTGATATAAACTAAAGATTGTAAAGATGAACGTGTGTTCTTTTTCTATTTTCACGAGCGATGCTTGATTGGAAACAGTTGGATGAGGATCCTAACTGTTTAGTAACATGACTTTGGAAGAAACCCGTCCTTTACTTCTTGTATTATACTGTATTTGTGCTAAAACTGTTTTTTTTTTTTTGTATATGCTATGTACAACGCTTTGTGTAAAAACACACAGCTACACTATATATAGGCTGACCAGATCTGAGATGGTGAAAAAGAGGACAGGAGATGAGCTCTCACCCCTTGTTGCCGTTGCATGCTTAGCTGAACCTATGTGTGCTTTTAGGTCCTTTACACCTTTATTTGCTACACATGGGAAAACATGGGAATTTCTTTTTTAATTCATTCGAGAACTTACATTTACGGTTCGGCATAGCTGCTCGAGATGAGTGTAGGTACATGAGCTTTGCCTGATGTAAACAAGGACTACTGACGTGCAGACTGTCAAATTAAATGTTTACAGAGAAGGTAATGGACCAATAATGGTAGCTCTACAGTCAGACCGTGCAATCCTAACATTTTAAGCTACTTCACCACTCCCACTTCTCACTCAAGCAAACCAAACGGAGTAAGGGAGGGCAGGACTAGTTTGTGAACGAAACTCTTCTCGAAATTCTATGTAAGCTCTAGAAAATCAAAATCCCGGACGTTTGTGAAATTTCGGCCGGAAATTTTTTAAGTCTAAAAAAGAGGACATGTCCAGGTAAAAGCGGACCTCTGGTCACCCTACTATATATCAAGCTACTCAAATGTTTTATCCACAAATCTTCAATAAGTGGAATGAATAATTCATAACTTGATCTAAGGTCCTTTGTCTCGGTTACAGCCAAATCCAGAAGACAGAGCCTCAACTGTGACTGAAACACTGTGGACCAATCACCAGCAGTGCTGCCAAACCCTCAGGGTCCAATCAGAGCACAGGCTCCTCCCTTGAGAAAGGAACTAAATAACCTCTGAAAAGCCCACATGCAGACGGACATAGGGTTACTGTCAGAGTCGGTGGTCGAGTCGAGTTCCTGCTTTGAATCAGAGAGAACAGCAAGTGAGCAACTGCAATGGCATAACCTCAACAAAGGAGAATTGACTCAAAGATCTGCAACAGCAATCCTCCCAGAAATACTCAACTCCAACAAGAAAATTTCAGAAACTAACTGACTCCATTTTAAGTACTGAGCCTTCTGCAGAAAGATAATATTTTTATTTATTTTTTTCTTTTGCTCCACAAAAGCTCCCAAACTAGAACTGATCCACTGCTTGTAAACTTGGTTTGGGCAAACAAGTGAATACGTCTGAGATTAGTTTATAGAACAGAAGTATAATCCACGAATGTCAGCATTTACGTAGGAACAAGTGCTTCATTGAGCCGCCAAATCCACCGCCCAGAGCATCGAAGGACCAGCCATCCCATATCAAGAACTGCTGGGGTACCCCTGCAACTGTCAGGTTCCCTGACTATGCAGCTGAAGGTCAGCAATGCTGGGATCCCCACCTCAGACCGGAACTTCATCTGGAGCTAACTGCTGTAATAAGCTCATTCTTCGGTGGTCCGGAAGGCTCTCATACATACTCTCAGGGAAATGCCAAGTCCAATTTAACTTTAACAACTACACACCTTTTTTAGTTACCAGTTATAATTAATTTCTTAATAGTCTCAGTTAATGCACTATAAATATTAATTTTGGATTAATTAATAATTAATTAGCTCAATCCGCTACACACAATTGCTACATACATAGCTGCAGGAAGATATATTGTGTAGGGGGTGCAGACATAATTACACATAATTAAACCAGTTGGCTAAATTTTCAATTTAAGTATAGAGAAGGGTATTTACACAAGGTTGTGTAAGGAAGCAAAAGTGATCCCACTACCTAAAGAGGGCAAATATTCCTTAAATTGACCCAGTAGTCGACCTATAAGTGTTAGGGGTGCGGGGTGCGGACTGACGGAGGGCGGACGCAAACGCTGAGAACACAGACTTTATTAACAATAACAAACACAAACGAACTAGAGGGCATGAAACGAGCAAGAGAGACGAAACAAACAATACGAGGAACAGGGCAAACGAAACAAAGAACAACAAGGCTTGAACAACGCGAAACAAGGAACAAGGTACACGGAACAAGAGACTAGAAACAAAGAACAATCCAAAGAACAACGAACGCGAAACAAGGAGCAAGGTACAAGAAACTCGGAACAAGTAACAAGGTACAATGAACGACCCTAGGAAGTGAGGGAAGGGGACTTAAATACAATAACAAACGAGAAACAGCTGAAACGGATAACAAGGGAAAAGACGAGGAGGCGGAACAAAGGTGGGGCATGAACATAAACAAAACAAAGCCATGTGCGGAGACAGAGAAAACAAACCTGACGAGACAAGGGCGTGACAGATGCCCCCTCCTGAACGCGCAACTCCCGGGGCGCGTAACCTAGACCCCCCAGAAGCTGGCGCAGGAGGGAGCACGGAAAACAAGAGACTAAGACAAGGAACCGTGGGGCTGTAGACAAGAGGCTAGAATAAGGACAGAACAGAAGACTGACAAAGGGGAGAAACCAGAGAAGAACCTAGAAATAGAGACACGAAAAAACTAAAGGCGGGTGGCAAAGCGCTGAAACGAAGAGAACGGACTGGGGACAGAACTTGAGTGGGGAAAGAAGACAGAACTAACAGGGGATGGGACCTGGGACTGGAAAGGACTACACTGAACAGGAGTGTTTACATGAGACTGGACGAGGTGCTTAACACTGGAAGGGAACAAGGACGGGACATGAGACAGGACAGAGGGTTGCAAAGGGGACTGGACAGGAAACGGGACAGGTAACTGGGACTGGACATGAGGCAGGACAGAGGGTTGAAACGGGGACAGAGACAGAACAGGAGCAGAGACATGGGACTGAAACTTAGACTGGACTGAGTGCTGGGAATGGACAGGATCAAAGACTGGTGACGAAACAGGGGACATAACAGAACCAGAGACAGGAGATTGGACAGGACTTGGCAGGGGAACAGGGACCAGAACGTTTACAGGGACAGAGATGAACACCGTGACAGGGACAGGAATCAAAACCGACGCAGACAAGGGTACAGGGACAAGCACAGAGACAGGAACTAGGACAGGGACAGACAGGGGAACCAAAATAACATGGGGGTGCCCAGGACTGGCAAATGTCTGTGGGGCAGTCCGAGGAACCAGCCTGGGCACAGTTCTGGGGATCGGCCCGGAAGTCCTTGGGGCCGTCCTATGGGTATGACCGGGAGCGGCCGTACCCACAGTCTCAGGGGCAGAAACGGCTGTGGCCACATTCTCGGGGGCAGAAACAGCCGTAGAAGCCGCCTTCTCTGGGGCTGGAGCGGCCGAGGAAGCCGCCTTCTCTGGGGCTGGAGCGGCTGGCTGCGCCGCTTTCACAAGGAGAGGAGCGGCTGGCTGCGCCGCTTTCATGAGGAGAGGAGCGGCTGGCTGCGCCGCTTTCATGAGGAGAGGAGCGGCTGGCTGCACCGCTTTCACGAGCAGAGGAGCGGCTGGCTGCGCCGCTTTCGCGAGCAGAGTAGCGGCTGGCTGCGCCGCTTTCACGAGCAGAGGAGCGGCTGGCTGCGCCGCACCCATGGAGACTGGAGCCCCTGCGACGACGTCCACGGAGGCAGGGGGCTGTGCTGGAGCGGAAGAGGGTTTAGGGGGCTTGACGGGCGCACTCATGCGATCCCCTAGAGGTGCGCCCCTGTTAGCCTCACCTCCGTTGTCCTGAGGCTGAAGGCTAACCGCCCCTACCCTTAACCCCCCCCCCAAAAATTTCCCCGGACCTGAGGGGGTAGTCCTCGGGAGCAGAGGGTCCTGCGGAGATGTTCTCTGGAGTCGATCAGGAGAATCTGGCTCTCAACAGGTCGCTAAATGTCTCCACCGAAATATGCAGGGCTCTCTCTCCCAGCACTTGATCCGCCCACTCCAATGCTCTCCCTTTGAGAAGGGATCTCATAAACATTACTTTGATAAATTCGTGTGGCGCAGGAACAGTCAGGTAGTCAAAGTACAAGCGGCATTGGAGCAGAAAACCCTCAACGTTTGAAGTCCCCTCAAACTCGGGGGGGAACTCCCATATGAGATTGCAGGGCAGCAGGTTGATCGCCCACCTTTGCCGCTAGAAACTCCTGTACTCTTCTGAACGCTTCGTTGAGAAAATAGTCCGTGCTAGCTGCGTCCTTTAGCGGGTCATTCATTCTGTTAGGGGTGCGGGGTGCGGACTGACGGAGGGCGGACGCAAACGCTGAGAACACAGACATTATTAACAATAACAAACACAAACGAACTAGAGGGCATGAAACGAGCAAGAGAGACGAAACAAACAATATGAGGAACAGGGCAAATGAAACAAAGAACAACAAGGCTTGAACAACGCGAAACAAGGAACAAGGTACACGGAACAAGAGACTAGAAACAAAGAACAATCCAAAGAACAACGAACGCGAAACAAGGAGCAAGGTACAAGAAACTCGGAACAAGTAACAAGGTACAATGAATGACCCTAGGAAGTGAGGGAAGGGGACTTAAATACAATAACAAACGAGAAACAGCTGAAACGGATAACAAGGGAAAAGACGAGGAGGCGGAACAAAGGTGGGGCATGAACATAAACAAAACAAAGCCATGTGCGGAGACAGAGAAAACAAACCTGACGAGACAAGGGCGTGACAATAAGCATACTGCCAATCTTGGGCAAATTATTAGAGAAAGTAATTACATCTAGAATGCAAAGCTACTTATCTGTGAACAATATATTTACTAAGTCTCAGCATGCATTTAGGACAGGACATTCAACATGCACTGCATTAATTCAGATGAATGATGATTAGTTAAAAGAACTAGAAATTTTTTTTAGAGCAATTCAGTGCAGTGTTTGGTGTGCTGAATCATGATGTTGTTGGAGAAGCCAGCTTGTTATGGGATGGATTCAACGGTAATAGCATGATTTCAGAGTTATCTCTTGGACAGACCAAGTGCAAAAACCAATCACATGTGTAGAACTGTATTTTACAGAGACATAAAAGAATGGAATTACTTGCAGGCACCACTGCTCAAAATTGAAAGTCTAAAAAACTAATAAAATAAATGCTACCTAAAAGATATGGAGATTAGATTAATCCTCGTCTACATGCAAATGAGAGGGTATATGGTGATGGAAATGTAATATTAATTAGCCATCCATTCATCCATTTTCCACCGTTTATCCGGGCCACACGGGAATCAGTCAGAGTAAAGAAACCCAGACCTCCCTCTCCCCAGCCACAACTTTCACAAAGCTCCTCCAGGGGTATACCGAGGCATTCCCAGGCCAGTCGAGACATGTAGTCTCTCCAGCATGTTCTTGGTCTTCCCTGGGGCCTCCTCCCCGTTGGACATGCCCGAAACACCTCACCAGGAAGGCGTCTAGGAGGCATCTGGACCAGATGCCCAAACCACCTTAACTAAACTCATTTCAGCCGCTTGTATCCGTGATCACATTCTTTCGGTCACTACCCAAAGCTCATGATCATAGGTGAGGGTTGGGATGTAGATTAAACGGTAAATCGAGAGCTTTGCTATTCTGCTCAGCTCTCTCTTCACCACAACGGACCGCATACAGAGCCCGCATTACTGCTGACACTGCACTGATCCACCAGTCAATCTCCCGCTCCATATTTTTCTCATTCATGAACAAGACCCCAAGGTATTTGAACTCCTCCACTTGAGGCAGGATCCCACTTTCAACCTGGAGAGAGCACTCCATCCTTTTTTGACTGAGTACCATGGACTCGGAGGTGCTGTTTCTCATCCCTACCGCTTCACACTCGGCTGCAAACGGGTCCAGCAAGAGCTGTAGGTCCCGGCCAGATGAAGCCAACAAGACCACATCATCCACAAAAAGCAGACATGGAATTCTGACGCCTTCCGCCACTTGGCTACGCCAAGCAATTCTGTCCATAAAAATTATGAACAGAACCGGTGACAACAGACAGCCCTGACGGAGTCCAACTCCGACTGGAAACCAGTCAGACTTACTGCCAACCATACGAACCAGACTCCTGCTCTGTTTACACAGGGACTGGATCGCTCGTAGCAAAGAGCCCAGAACCCCATAATCCCAGGGAAATGGTCGAATGCATTCTTCAGATCCACAAAACACATGTAGACTGGTTGAGCAAACTCCCACGCACCCTTCAGGATCCTAGCGAGGGTAAAGAGCTGGTCCTTTGTTCCACGACAGGGGCGAAAACCGCATTGTTCCTCCTAAATCCGAGGTTCAACTATCAGTCTTACTCTCTTCTCCAGTACCCCCACATAGACCTTACCGGGGAGGCTGAGGAGTGTGATCCCCCTATAGTAGGAACACACCCTCTGATCCCCCTTCTTAAACAGGGGAACCACCACCACAGTCTGCGAGTCCAGAGGCACTGCCCCCGATGTTGCAAAGACGTGTCAGCCAGGACAGCCCCACAACATCCAGAGCCTTAAGGAACCCAAGGCAGACTTCATCCACCCCTGGGGCTGTACCGACGAGGAGCTTTCCTACTACCTTAGCCACCTCAGCCCCAGTGATAGATGAGCCCTCCCCAGGATCCTCAAACTCTACCTCCTCTGTTAAAGACGTGCTGGAGGAATTGAAAAGATCCTCGAAGTATTCCTTCCACCGCCTAATGACGTCTCCAGTCGAGGTCAACAACTCCCCACCACCACCATATACATTGTTGGTGGAAAACTGCTTTCCCCTCCTGAGTCACCTGATGGTTTGCTAGAATCTTCTCGGAGCTGACCGAAAGTCGTTTTCCATGTCCTCACCGAACTCCTCCCACACCCGAGTTTTTGCCTCAGCGACAGCTAAAGCAGCAAGCCACTTGGCTCTTCGGTACTTCTCAGCTGCCTATGGAGTCCCTTGAGCCAACCAGACTCGATAGGACTCTTTCTTCAACTTGACAGCCTCCCTTTCCCGGGGTGTCCACCACCAAGTGCGGGCATTGCCACCACGACAAGCACCGACAACCTTGCAGCCACAGCTCTATTCAGCCACTTCAACAATGGAGGTCCAGAACATGGCCCTTTCGGACTCAATGTCACCGGCCTTCCCTGGGACGCAGTCGAAGCTCTGCCGGATGTGGGAGTTGAAGATCTTTCTGACAGGTTTCTCTGCCAAATATTTAGGCTTGCCAGGTCTGTCCTGCATCCTCCCCTGCCATCTGATCCAACTCACCACTAGGTGGTGATCAGTTGAGAGCTCCGCACCTCTCTTGACCCGAGTGTCCAGAACATATGGCCACATGTCCGATGATATGACTGTGAAGTCGATCATCGAAATGCGGCCTAGGGTATCCTGATGCTAAGTGTACTTGTGGACACCCTTATGCTCGAACATGGAGTTCATAATACATAAACTGTGATGGGCACAGAAATCTAATAACTGAACACCACTCGGGTTCAGATCAGTGGGGCTGTTCCTCCCAATCACGCCACTCCAGGCCTCACTGTCAATACCCACGTGAGCGTTGAAGTCCCCCAGCAGAACAATGGAGTCCCCAGAATGTGTACTCTCCAGCACCCCCTCTAGGGTCCCCAAGAAGGCCTGGTACTCTGAACTGCTGTTCTGTGCATAAGCACAAACAACCGTCAGAGGCCTTTCCCCAACCTGAAGGCGCAGGGAAACTACCCTCTCTTCCACTGGGGTAAACCCCAACATACAGGCGCTAAGCCGGGGGCTATGAGTAAGCCCACTCTTGCCTTACGCCTCTCATCCTGGGCAATTCCAGAGTAAAAGAGCATACAGCCCCTCTCAAGGAGATTGGTTCCAGAGCCCATACTGTGTGTCAAGGTGAGCCCAACTATATCTAGCCGGTATCTCTGTACCTCGTTTCAGTAACCGAGGATCAGAACGCCAGGGCCCCTGCCCTCGGCTGCCACACGATCCACAATGCACCAGACCTGGATTACTATCTCTCCCACAGGTGGTGGGCCCATGGGAGAGTGGACCCATGCTGCTACTTCGGGCTGAGCCTGGCCGGACCCCATAAGCAAAAGACCAACCACCAGGCACTCGCCAATGAGCCCCTCCTTGAGGCCTAGCTCCAGGGTGGGGCCCCGGTAACCCTACTCCGGGCAAGGGAAGCTAGGTCTCTGTTTCTCTATTCATCAGGATCTTATGGATCACTCTTTGTCTGGCCCATCACCTAGGACCAATTTGCCTTGGGAGACCCTACCAGGGGATATTGCCCCTGACAACATAGCTCCTAGGCTCACGCAGGCACGCAAACTCTTCCACCACGTTAAGGTGGTGATCCAGGGAGGATATATTAATTAGCATTTTTTTTTATTTTGTTTGTTTTTTTTTCTCTCCCCATAAATTGTATACAAATATTTGTATTTGTTTTTCATATTTTGTTGATGTGTGTGTTGTTATGATGTGTAATTTTTTGTCATGTTTAGGACCCCAGGAAGAATAGCTGCTATTGTGATAGCAGCTAATGGAGAGCCAAATAAAATAAAATTAACAGGAATGCACACACTGCAACGGATTAGCAGAAACCACTGTCTCAACTTATCATTACAACTGGCTCAGAAGCCTCACAAAAACCACATACACTAGTGCTACTGAAAGCCTTTGTTAAGCGCGTCAATGCAAATGTTGTAAAATGTGATTGTGTACATGCATGCCAGTCTCTTCTGAGTTGGTGTAGTGCGTAACTATGTTTTCAGATTCTGCAGGGTAGAGATATATAAGAAAAATTCTTTCATATTAAGCAGACGATAGTGGCGCCAACATCTGCAATCCCTATGCACACTGCATACAATTATGGTTTTGTTAAATTTTTTTTCATGAAATCTTTCTTTCATGAAAATAAATTGTGACAGATCATAGAACTGGATTTTTTACAGAATAATCTGTTTAAGAATGGGATGCGAATTTGGCTGTGCCCACTGTGTCCACCCACATTTAAATTTTTTTTCCTGCTTCTACAGGTATGTCTGGTTTAAGGTCAATGTAAGAAAAATCATAAATTTGAATTGGAAAATCAGTTTATTATCATCAATAACAAGAATTATTGTGAGTGTGTGTCGCCCTGTGAAGGTCTAGCGCCCCCTCCGGGGTGCGTTCCCACCTTGCACCAAGTGATTCTGGGTAGGCTCTGGACCCACCCTGAGTTGGATAAGCAGTTTCAAACAATGAATGAATATTTTCATTGTGTGTTTTCCTTTATTTCTATCATTTATGAATTTATTTTAATATTTTATTAATTTATTTTACAGTTAAAGATATTTATCAGTTTTACTTTAAGTGCCAACAAGAGGTGCTGCAGCAGGCCCAGCACCCCTTTTCCCCATGTTTATGGCAGTCTTACCAGTTTTATGAAAATATACTAACCTAAAAATGCATAGAAATTTGACATTCTGGAAATGTTTTATATTAAAATGTAGATACTTTTTAAAATAAAAAACACTGCAGTAAAAGTCTTTCTTTATTTTATCTGGGAATCAATTCTCACCTACTGAGTATGCAGCCATCAGGAACCCAGCTGATCCTGCCAGCATTTGGAAATCTTGTGATCTGGTTTTGTGTGCAATCAGAGCCATTTTTGTGACCTTTCAATTATCCATGTGTGAAATGAGAAAATCAGAAACATTTGTGACATGGCATTACTGCTCTGAATTAAACCTGTGACTGTAACACATTCAGTACAGAATGAGTAAGCAGAATACATTATTTAAAACATTGCACCTTTGAATTAGTCATCAATCATATTCTCCAATGATTATTTTTGAATATGAAACAGGCACTATACTTTCACCAAATTTGGTACAAAACCAATTTTAGACATTGCAACCCCCATTATGTAGGACCTGCTATATAGAAAATTTACTGACTCATTAAGCAAATACAAAGCAATATAAATATTCATTTCATGAGTTGCACTTCATTGAAAAAGCCAAATAATCACTTAAAGGAGCAATCTGTAAAATATTTACTGTACTTAGTCATAAAATGTCAAGGGAGTGTGATTATAGATAAAGGAAACTGTCAAAGCTAAAACATTTCATATCATTCCTGGAGCAGTATATTCTCTTTGAGAAGAGCCCAGTCCGTGGACCTCCTGTGATCCCACTCTCTGTCCAATAATTTTACGGTTCAAACCCACTGCTGCCAGGTCTACAAACACAGTGTCTTGCAGCCATGAAATGACCAAGTGAACAGAGTTAATGTTACAGGACCTAAAAGGCCCCATTGCCCTTTTAAAAATCTCCATGAGCAGAAAATTAGTAAAATGAGTGGAAATATTGGCCTTGTATTTGAAAATTGGAGGCGGTTCAGAGGCAAAGACACTATAAACAGATCCAGAGCTGGCCAATTTTCTCCTGAACAGGTAACGGCAAATAATTTCGGAAAATATATAGAGGTAAAGACGCCTTAGTATAGATTAAAAGGATTAAACACCATAGGTTGTGTGTTTTATATAAAGAAAGTGAGGCATAGCGAAGTTAGAAAGGTTTCAGCACTGTGTTTTGTGTGTATTATACAAAGAAGGTGAGTAAATTGTTTTAAAGAAATTGATTCACGTGTGTTTCTAAGCGGTGTGTGTGTTTTAAACAAATTAAGGAGTAAGAATTGTATTTGAAAAGCTTTGCATATGCACCTATTTAAGGTGGAACTGAGAAATCAAGCTTGGTAGTATACTGCAAATATAAAGGTATCAATAGTAGGTAGATGTTTTACTGACATGTCGTGTGTGTATGATAAAATGGTAAATAAATCGTGTTTCAATACGAGTTTTGTTTATAAAGCTTAGTGCTAACTTTAGCTACGCACAGCTGCTTAAATTGGAAATGAGTATTCAATAAGAATCTGGAAAGAAACGCAAATAAGACTCTTAAATTGACCCATTTAAGGTGAAATTAAAAGCGTAAATACAAAAATTATGAATATGAAGCAAGGATCTGCCTCCTAAAATTACATTTATTTTTGCCTTGCCTTGTCTAGAATAAAATTTTAAGGTGGTTTAGTCAGTAAATTTTGGTAAATGCAGGGAAAATGAGGTTGGCTTTTTCCATTTTTTTTTATCTTTCAGATAGGTAAATACGTAAATGTTTAGTGACATCGCATACAATTATTTGTATGTTTTAAACGGATAAACTAGAATAATTTTGCTTCAAAAAGTTTCCAAACTAATGCGCTAGCTTTGGCTCTTAAGGTGGAACAGAGAATTCAAGAAACTGGCGAATAACACAGATAAGACTTGTAAACAGATACAGAGGTGGAACGAAATATTTGACTACAGAAATTGTGAATAAGAAGCAAAGATCTGCCTCCTAAAACATATTTATGGTCGAAGGCAGAATAAATATGTAACACCAGTCTTGTTTAGTCAAAATATTTAAGGTGGAATGCTTGTGATACAGGAATTGGTGGCTGCATGTTCCCTTTTTTAGCGAAGCAACGAATACGTTTCTGTGTAAATATGTTGATTATGGCACGCTCTTCTTAGCTATTATGGCCCAAGTTGTCAATCTTGTCTCATCATTCAGTTTTCCTCAAACTGGCAGCCTGGTCGAGCTTCACGCCTGGGGAGGAGGGAGAGGTGGCAGAAAGCTGTCTCCGCGGTTTTGAAACTATATTTCCCCATTTTAAATGCTTGGTGTCAAATATAGATTGCTCCTTTAAGCACTTAGCACAATAATCAAAAGCAGCACTAATTATTGCTTGATATATTTTATAATTACATATTGTTCCTTTAATATATGAGATAAGGGACAAATGAAAATAATTCTCACATCTCCACCACTTTCTTTGATGCCAACTATATTTGGATGTTGAGATAAATGGATGACTGCATCCACTGGCAGGTCTAGAGAAGTATTGGCTGGTACATTATAAAGCACCACTGGAACCGGGCTGGAATCTGCCACCTGTTTGTGGGACAAAAACTTCAAACAATTATTTTCATTAAATGTTTCTAAATCATAAATTATTACAAACATGGAGGCATTTTAGTGTTGCCTTAATAGCTGCATGCATATTGTGATATACTTTTATAAGAAGATGATCTTGTCTCCCATGGCTCAATGCATTTGAAATATGGACTATCTGCGGAAGGTATCGTTTGAGTAAAACTCAATGGATATGCATATGGATAGCTTCTGTCCTTAATATATAGCTAAAATGTACAGGTGCAGCTCAATAAATTTGAATATCACCAAAAAGTTAATTTATTTCAGTAATTCATTTATTAAAGTGAAACTCATATATAGATATATTCAAGTGTTTATTTCTTTTAATGTTGATGATTATGGCGTACAGCCAATGAAAACTCAAAAGTGTTTATCTCAGAAAATTAGAATAATCAACACAAAACACCTGCAAAGTTTTCCTATGCCTTTATGTCTCTTAGTCTGGTTCAGTAGTCTACACAATCAAGGGGAATGTCCAGAAAGCAGTCATTGACACCCTACTGCTGTATCAATATTAATGGAAAGTTGATTGGAAAGAAAAAGCATGGTAGAAAAAAGTGCAGAAGCAACAGGGATAACAGCAGCCTTGAAAGGATTGTCAAGAAAAGGCCATTCAAAAATTTGGGGGAGATTCACAAGGAGTGGACTGCTGCTGGAGTCAGTGCTTCAAGAGCCACCACACACAGAAGTATCCAAGACATGGGCTACATCTGTCACTTTCCTTTTGTCAAGCCACTCATAACCCAGACACAATGCCAGAAGTGTCTTACCTGGACCAAATAGAAAAAGGACTGGATTGAAAGTCTTGTTTTCAGATGAAAGTAAATTTTGCATTTCATTTGGAAATCAAGGTCCCAGTGTCTGGAGGAAGAATGGAGAAGCACATAATCCAAGCTGACTGAAGTCTAGTGTTAAGTTTCCACAATCAGTGATGGTTTGGGAAGCCATGTCATCTGCTGGCATGGCTCCACTGTGTTATATCAAGTCCAAAGTCAGCACAGCCATCTACTAGCAAATTTTAGAGAACTTCATGCTTCCCTCTGTTAACAAGCTTTATGAAGATGTGGATTTCATTTTCCAGCAAGACTTGGCACCAATCCACACTGCCAAAAGTACCAATGCCTGCTTTAAAGGCTAAGCACCACTTAAATGGACCTCCATGAATATTTCACATTAGTTTAGTTACTGACATATATATGTATGAATTAAAATGAAAATAGCATGCTTAATTTGCTTTAAAACTGACAACTTTATACAATTGACAGAAAAACCCGAGCTCGCTACGAAAATTCTTGAACGCAGCCGGTGGACAACAGCTGAACAACGCCACAGTAAAACATGACTGATTATTATGACTGACTGTTATGACAGTATCTAGCTAGCTAAATAACCAACATTATTCATGACAATAACCTAGCAATAAGCTAAAGTCAAATTTAGAGGTACCATTATTCTTGTAAATGTGATCGAAGTCGAACTCGAATTCATCCAACACTATAAACCTCCGTAATGCAACTACGTAGCCTAGTGTGATGAGCCACCAAGTTTAGCAAGTCAAACTAACTTTAGCTAACACCAACTAAAACAGGCGAAGTAAGTGTACTTACCGTTTATCTACATGTATACTTGAACACCTTTCGTTGATTTCCTTACATGCCCATACTGTTGGAAAAGCGCCAGTGAAATGAGCACTACAGATAACGGAGTGAGCAGATGGTCCTTTCCATCCAAGTTCCCATTTAAAGTTGACAAATGTAGTCCATTTTCTGGATATTTTGGGATCTTTGGGCCATTTGTGCACAGATGTCCCACTGTACATTGAATTATCGCAGCCAAAAACAACACACCTTTTCGTCATTTTGCATTAAATTAAGTGAAACATCTAGAGTTGTTGTCCACCATCTACGTCACATGCAAGACGCCTATTAGAGTTTCTGAACACCGTTGGGGGTGGACCAATGGTCTTTTAAGCTTTATTCCTTGAATTAGTAAGAAATAACATGTTTTCTGACTATCAATAAACACAAGTTAGGAACACAAATTCCACTGTATTTATTTGTTTGACACTTTCATATAGCTGGTGCTTAGCCTTTAATAACCACAGTATCACTGTGCTTGATTGGCCAGCAAACTTGCCTGACCTAAACCCCATAGAGAATCTGAGGTATTGTCAAGAGGAAGATGAGAGACACCAGACCCCACAACGCAGATGAGCTGATGGCCGCTATCAAAGCAACCTGGGCTTCCATAACACCTCAGCAATGCCACAGGCTGATTGCCTCCATGCCATGCCACACTGATGTAGTAATTCATGCAAAAGAAGCCCTGACCAAGTATCGAGTGCATATACTGTACATACTTTTCAGTAGGCCAACATTTCTGTAATAATAATAATAATAATATTTTTAATTGGTATTATATAGTATTCTAACTTTCTGAGATAGAATTTTGGGTTTTCACTGGCTGTAAGCCATAATCATCAACATTAAAATAAATAAACACTTGAAATATATCACTCTTTTTGTGATGAATCTACATGAGTGTAACTTTTTAAAATTGAATTACTGAAATAAAATAATATTTTGATGATATTGTAATTCACTGAGATACACCTGCAGCTTTAACCACTATGCCAAATTAGGGATATTAATTTATTCAGACAACCAATATTTTTTTCACCAACTTTTAATTTGGTAAAGACCCTTAAGATCAAGGGAAATCTATTTAAACCTTTAAAGGGTTCATCACACTCTCACATCAAGTTTTTCTATGGCATTGCTCAAAGAAACTTTTGTAGAACCTTTATTTTTAAAAGTGTGTGCATGCCACAGCTTTCAGAATTGTCTGTATGTATATCAACAAATAAAACAAATATGGACAAATATACTCGTCAGAGAACCTGAGGCAGGTGCAGGGAATTGAGCGCTGTGAGCTTGCTCTAGTGAAATAGAGAATTTCTTAGAGAAATTGAACAAGTTGTGTGGAACATCATTCAAGATGGTCATCCTTCTGTTGAAACTGTACCACAGTTGTCGTCTAGGAAGAGAGCATTGTGGCTTTTGCTTGTCATTAGTATCCTCATCCACAAAGATTCTGTTTCAGCTTTGTCAAGCCTGCTTTTGGTACATATTCATTTAATTAGGGAAGATAATTGCACCGTATTCTGTTTTAATTGTAGATTTTACAACTGTGTTGTAACAACTCTATATTCAGAGATTAATTAAAATAAAACACTTCAAATATATCAGTCTGTGTCTAATGAATGAGTATAATATACAAGTTTCACTTTTTGAATGAAATTACTGAAATAAATCAACTTTTTCATCATATTCTAATATAATGACCAGCACCCGTATATATACACCTCTCCTTTAACACCACTATTTACACTGTTTTTCTGAGTGTACCTTCCATAGTTGAAATATGGCAAAATCATGTTAAGACAAATGTCTATAGTATTCAACCACAATTCAACAGATGTATTCTCTGTAAGAACCAAGTCTGTATTGGGTAGATCTGAGACCCCACTCATACTAGCTTTATCAGCAACTTCATTTGTTGTCAGAGCACCTTTTTTCACAGCTCTTTGTGGTTAAAACGCTGCACTTTTTTGGGTTATTATGAGAATCTGACATGTTACAGAAATTGATTTTATTGCCTTGGTCAAAGAACAAAACATCTTTGAAGAATTGGACCAAAGTTTCAGGCAGCCAAACCTTTTGTTTTAACTATGCAGTGTAAAGAGGGGGGAAAATTCAGAATATTTCTCATTTAGGTTTGTTAATCTGTATCAGGTACTGTGTAAAATATTGGCAATTCTAGGCATGCAACAGTGGGGAAGCAATTCAATTTAAATAACAGAAACACAAAGGAACTGAAAAAAACTAACATTACTTAATGCCTAATGTTTGTTTTAAATTAAGACATTTCTCTAGCCTACTCAATATACAGAGGGCAGTTCTTTAACACTTTACTATAGGTCATCATACATAAGACAAGGCACCAACACTTTCTGGACAAAGGACAACTAAATAAACATTTTAAAAGGCTCCAACTAGCATCATTTGTCACTTTCTAGGAGGAAGTCTAGGGTGAGTTTTAATGCACAGCACTGAATAGCACCCAATATATGAGCTGTTCCTAAACGCGAGAGTGTTTACAATCTAGTCCCATATAAACAGAGGACACAACAAAACCCCCATTGTTAGATATAACTTACCTGAGTATAGTGGTGAATAAGAGCACTGCTACTCATTTGACCCCGGTAAAAGCATGGTGTCACTACCATTATACAGTTTGCACCTGCATTGGCCATGTTCTCAGTCATTTGTATTGTGGCATTGGTGGCTAAAAAAGAGAAAGTTAATCAGAATGTTAATTACATTTATATGGCTAACATACTCTGGGGGGCAGAGCACATTGCAGTACATGGACAGCTTCAATGTAGCGGTAAATGATTTTCTGCAATCCATTGTATAATACCTGCATTGGTTTACAGTCTTGGATCTAGAAATTAAGCCAGCTTTTGACACCATGGTCTCTTGTGGAGAGCTCACTGGGTTTAGGTCTTAACTTGACAATGGTTCTGTATTTTGTTTACAATAAATTTTCTGCATAAAGTTTAAATACTAAGTTATTTTCTGTACTTTGCACCAACTGGCCTGTCTCAGGTCAAGGGCAAGGAGGACTGTATTTTTAATATGGTAAATTAAATCAAATAAATAATTTGTAGGACTTAAGCTAGTTTAGTATGAAATATTGGTACGGAGTGAATTTTTTGTCAAAATTTCTAAAAAAGCAAAAATAAATTTGCAAGCAAAATGTTTAGAATAAAGAGCAGAGAGTATGTTGTGAATAAAATAAACAAAAAATACATCAAAAGTATATTTTAAAAGTAACTTGGTTACCTTATTACTCTTTGCTGTTATTTGATCCTTATTGTAGTGGAGATTAACAGATTATTAATTTTTAATAAAAGATATACTTTTTGGGGACTTAATATGCCGAAAGTTATCTTAATATGCAGAAAGACCTTTCTCTACTCTCAGTCTCTCTTCTGATCACGCAAGCAGATGGGAATGTGAGACGACCCAGAGCAGAGTCGTAAAACCTCACTCCAGGACTGTTTATGACCCAAGGTCCTAGGGTCAAGAGAGGAATCTTTTGGGAGAAACTTCCAAGGATACGTTTATGCTCTGTGTAAAACTGCTTAATTAAAAATATATCAAACTATAGAATTAAACCTTAATTC
Organism: Hoplias malabaricus; assembly: GCF_029633855.1. NCBI lineage: Eukaryota > Metazoa > Chordata > Actinopteri > Characiformes > Erythrinidae > Hoplias > Hoplias malabaricus. The sequence continues at coordinate 33,182,959 of NC_089820.1, forward strand.
CCATTGTTTTAAAACAGTTTGAAGTTACATATGTGTACCACTTTGTGAAATGAATTCCATTTAGACCATCAAAAGGGGTGGAATTTACATATGTTTTAAATCACCTTTTTATATCATCTTATGTAGAACCAAGGTAGCCACATACTCTGTGTGTTATTTGGTTAAGAATTATGTAAGACATGATTTGTCTTAAGGGCGGCACGGTGGCGCAGCAGGTAGTGTCGCAGTCACACAGCTTCAGGGGCCTGGAGGTTGTGGGTTCGATTCCCGCTCCGGGTGACTGTCTGTGAGGAGTTGGTGTGTTGTCCGCGTGGGTTTCCTCCGGGTGCTCCGGTTTCCTCCCACAGTCCAAAAACACACACACAATGTGAGTGTGTCTGTGTTGCCCTGTGAAGGACTGGCGTCCCCTCCAGGGTGTATTCCTGCCTTGCACCCGATGATTCCAGGTGGGCTCTGGACCCCCCGCGAACCTAAATTGGATAAGCGGTTACAGATAATGGATGGATGGATGATTTGTCTTAACGATATTACTTTGTGTTAACATATAATCTTTTATATTGCAAAAGTATGATTCAAAACCTTGGGGTCGTGATAGAAACTGATCTTTCTTTGACCATCACCCTTATCACACGTACCCCTCCTCTCACACCTATTCTTTCTCCTACCCCTCCCGATTTCCATCCTCTCTCACCTTTTCCCTCTTTCCTGCCTCACACCTCCTCTTCACACTTACCCCACCTCTCATTCTTATTCTGCCTCTTACTCCTCTCCCAATTACCATATTCTTCATCACCCTCATTCTACGTAACCCTCCTCTCACTCCTCTTCTTCCTCCTATACCCTTGCCCCATTTCACCAATGTCTATAAGGCCCTTCTAAAATATTTGGTGTCAGACTGGATCGGGACCAGACTGGACTGAGAACAGACTGGACTGGCAACAGTCACAGACTGGACTGAGAACAGACTGGATTGGGTACAGAATGAACTGGCTATAGACTGAACTAGTGACAAACTGATGACCAAGCTGTGCCCGTGCTTTTCTGCATGCATGTGAAGGAAACCTCTGAACCTCCAGTTTTCAAACTTCAGATCATCCTGAGATAGACTGAGATCATCCAGCTTTACTCATACATGATCCTGCACTGTAAATTCTAATTAGTTAACCTTACATAAAAAAAGCATGCAAACCGATTGCCTTAAAAAAAAAAGTAAATTGGAATAGGGACTGTATCTTGTATGAACAAATGCTTATTTAGTATAGTTTACTTACACTTCGGTTTATTTAACTTAAAAAACTGTATATACTACTTAATAATATGTTTCATATGTACTTCAGATTTAGTATAGCCTACTCAGAATTACTATTTCAAACAGCTAAATAATTTCAATTAAAATGTACTATGTGTATATTCAAAATAACTCATTAATCAAAGTTGGGCTAACTACAGTGACATTTTCTGCAACTTAGAATTTGTCAGTTGTGTTTACTTGAACAGCAATCTGAATTACTTGTACCATGTAAACCGATTGCCTTAAAAAGACCAAGTAAGTATTACTTGTGTAACTTAAGTACTTATACATCCATTAAACATGAATGAAAAGCAGATTCCGTTCACTTTAAAATAAGCCCATTTACACAATAAATCAAGGTACTGAGATTTTAAAGTTCAATTATACGTGTTTTTATTTATTTTTATTTTTTAGAATAAGAACAAAGGCTTAAAATTGGATTGGCATTGTTTTTACAAGATGACAAGATGTGTACATACATGTCAGCAATTCAATAAATAAAATAAAACTACAAAATTAACATATACAGACAAACATAAATTTGAAAGGAGAGCCTTAATTTAGTTTAATCAACATTAGAAAAAAAAAGAATCCACTTAAGTGAGCTGTCCTAGACTCAAACTTGATTAGCCATTTAACTCAACGGGAGATTTTTAAGAGTTTGCAGCTTAGGTGGAAGTTTGTTCTGTCCCAAGCTTCACTCTTTGAATGAAATTGAACATGTTTTTCATGACTTTAGGGTAATCTAAGTGCAAAGCATATGCCAACCCAAACAAGAGGCTTGAGATTCTGTAGATTGTCCATTACAATACCTCCCTCAACAATGATGGCAGTAGACACTGAGTCAAGGTGGAGATGATTTGGAGAGGAAGGCATATCTTCACTGATGACAGTCAGCACCCCAACAGACACTTGTGCCCAGGCCTCATCACTGTCAGAATCCTTTATAAAAAACAAACAAAAAATAACATTATATCAGGGAAATGTTGATAGGCATGGCCATTTCTCAAAATATAAACTACCCTGCCTATACAGCCTTCCAGCCTTTCCCATGAAGTTGTCATAAGCTTAGCACAGTTTAGCTCAGCAGTGCAGAGTTAAGCAGTGTTAAGGGCATTACACACCAAATGCGACATAAATAAACAAGACAAAAAGCAAAACATTTGGACACTTATGTTATGACCAATACACCACATAAGATGATGGAATCATTTAAGACAGGGCTGAAAATCTGCTCCTCACAAAGCATACAAACTATGTTTTGAAAAGTAAAGAAGAATGGAGTTTCAGGGGCGCTTCTGCAAATTGTTCAGTTGGCTGTATCTGATTTTGAGTTTGAGTCGTTTGTGAACATTTAATTTTGTTTTTTTTTTTTTTTTTTTTTTTTATGGACACAGCTCCACATGAGGACAACACTGCATGTTAAAAGGTGTAGTCATGGTTCTGTGGGAGTTTATGTCTCCAGTAAAAATTGATAAATTAAAAAAAATGGCAAATTTTGATGCATTTTCACTAGCAAGTCACTATATTGTTATAATTTGTTTGAATTTAATTATTGACGTACACTTAAAAAATCTTGCTTTATATTTAAAGCCTTTAGTTGTAATAAGGCTAATTTATCATACGCGTGTTGCTACTGGCCGAGAATATGTGAAGTGAGGAAGACATGTCACCATCTCCATATGCATCTAAAAGATGTCTGAGGGGCATTTCTGCTTTATTTGATAGTAACAGTAGAAATACAGGATAGGTAGAAAGAGGCAATAACATGCAGCAAAGGGCCCCCTATAAATCAAACCCTGTCTGCTTTGGAATGGACTCAGCTTTGACATGTGATACTACTCTACCAGGTGAACTACCAGGTACCTACAATTAAATTTACATTTACAGCCTTTAGCAGATGTTCTTATCCAGAGCGACTCACAAAATGCCTCAAATGCATTTAAAACTTGCTTATGTTTGCTTGCTTTTCATCTCATCATAAATATACAAGGCATATAATTAAATAACTTAATTTTGGAGATACAAGCTGTATTTCTCTCACTTCACTGTAACCAGGCTGGTAGTGTCACCCAGATACCATGCAGTCAATGCCCATCTTCGTACTGAACTCACAGGGATATATACGACATTAATCATACCGCATAAGATACCGCAAAGTAAATTTCCCCACAAGTCTGTGTGCTCTTTTAAGATGCAACTATGAGAACTTACGAAGCAGGTGTTATAGAAGTTACTGGGGTCATCACCAAGTAGAACAGGTAGGCCTCGTAGTACAACGGTGCGCATTGCTGTCACTGGTTTCTAAAAATGGATAATGAACAAAACAAATTTCAAGATTAAGCAACATTAAAATGTAACAACATGTAGCAGCATAAAAATATACAGCGGTGCTGAAGCAGTTGTGAACCCTTTATATATTTCAATATTTCTGCATAAATATAACCTAAAACATTATTAGATTTTCAAACAAGCCCTAAAAGTAGATAAAGAGAACCCAAAAAACAAATGTGAGAAAAAGAAATTGATCTAATATATATTTAACATAAAGTGTCAACTGTATTTGAGCATTTATTTTCAGTGGTATGACCCCCTTGTGCAAATCTGATGATAGTTTAGGTCAAATTTTTGTCCGGAAATTCTAAAAGGTTCAATCTTACCTTCAGTGTGATATGGCCAACTTCAAACCAGCTTTTCAGTGAATAGCTCACCAACAACTGCCACATCCACTTCTGAGAAGGACAGAAAATGTTTTGGTTAAAACACGTACCACTTGTAGTGTTGTAATTTGTAGATTAGTCACACATTCCTTGATATGTGCATGTTTTAAAAGTGCTAGTGAAAACATTTTTTGATATGAATGTATATTTTTAAAAATATCTATTCAAGGTCATAAAAAAATTTAAAGTAGCATTTCACTTGTTTCACCAGTACACAAAATTAGCAGTTCAGGGAAAAAAAGCAACATAAAAGTTAAAAATTAAACTTTTTATTTACATTTCAGACGCTAATTAGCTTGCGCTAAGCTTAGCATGTTGCTAACAGCTTATTTACTTTTACATTTAGAGTATTTAGCAGACGCTCTTATCCACAATGACTTGCATCTTATGGCTGAAGGCAGGGGTTCCTAAATTTTTCATAAGACCAACTTATGGTCTGTATCCAATTTTACTCACTATATTAATTATAATAATTAATATGTAATTTAATTATAAAAAAATAATTATTATATTATTAAAGAACAACCCTTCTGTTTTGTATTCAGCTCTAATCTGCAGTATGAACATATTAATACAGTTCAGTAATAACTGTATTAATACAGTTCTGATCTGTGTTATTCAGCTACAGGATTGAACTGTACCCTCAGCACATATTAAAGATGGTTGTCAGAGCAAGCGTCACACACACTCTACCAAATAAGATGATCTGATCTACACACTATGAAGCTATAGAGAAACTGAGCTGTTCAGATGACCGTTACTGTCAGCACTGCTTTATTACTTGTTTGGTACTGAGGATTCTGACCTGCGTTCAGCAGCAAGGAACGGCTCACAGCACAACTGGACTTTCATACAGTCATGTGCTCCAAACACGGTCCCACGTGCCTGATTTCCAGTGCCAGCAACCGTTAGATGAGTTTCTTGCGCGTGACCGTGATTGCGACGCAGGTCGTACATTACAGGAGAACTTTGGAAGTGCGGCTAACCAGTTTTAAGGTGGAACCCCCCGTACAGTAACTATTCGGGACGAATACACGTTGCGTTGTGAATAACTCTGAATACGTTGCGAATAAATGTTGCACCTCCCCATGGAAACTCGTTGAGCTTAAGCTTTACAGGTCTTCTCAGTCTATTTCCCTTGGCATATCTATAAGACCTGCTGTTGAAACTGAATTTAATATTGAAACTAAAATGTTTCTAAACGTACTCTAATCAGTGGTGGACGGCGGGGGGTAAACAAGTTATAGGCGGCTAACGTTTAGTGAATTTACTATCACTAAGTCGCATATATGAGAGCTTAAATGGTTTTGCTTTATGATGTACAATATTCAGTTGTTTCCTAAAATATAGTAGATCTTATGTGAATAAGCGGATGCTGGAATCTAGTCTGTAAAGAATTTTAAAGCAGTTAAAAAAATGACCAACTTCACACAGTCTGGGGGAAGTTTTTCTTTAAATTTGGCTAAATTTATTCTCCGACTAGACTCCAGCATCTTCTTATTCACAGGCAATCTACTATACTTAACTTTAAAATGTGTATTTTTCGTTTTATATTCTAAAGTGCGACGATATGATAGCTAAACCCGTTTATGCTAGCTAACACATCCACGACTAGCTAGATAGAGCTATGGGAGTATTCAGAAATAAAGTCACACAATTTTATTTCGTTAAATAAATGAAAAACAATAAATACATTTAAATTTGCTGCTTGCTTGACAACTTACCTTACTTCAAAAGACAAAAGCAGGCTCCACCGAAGTCATCCACCAGCCATTAAACCAGTTCTGGGCGGGAGACTGAGCGTTGAGTCCTGCGCATGCTCACATCGCAGCCTTTATTACTACTTGATTGTTTTAAGCTGTCTGCACTCAAGACAATAAGTTAATTGTTTTTTTCTCTCTACAATTAACGGTAACTTACAAAAAACTAGTAAGAAGTGCATTATCTTCATAACCAAGTAAAGTTTACTAATCAATTTAAGTCATCACGCCTATTACATTTTACAGTGTGTGTATGTGTAAATAAACTCCAGTCAACGCGGACTCCAGTCTCCTGACTCTTAAATGCCGAATTTCTAACAGTAGTCATTCAACAGGGATCGTCTTCAAGTCTTTTTCTTGTCAAGGGTCATAAATTTTATGTGATGTCACTACCAAGGTAAAGGAAACAGCCAATCAGGAGCAAAAGGTGCTCCAATCCTCAATTCCTGAGGACCAATCAGGTATTCAAGGCGGGTTTTCTAAATTCTGATTAAAAACCCAGTGGCGCGAAATGACACTTGCACACACTTTTTGAGAATTTTTGTAAAGAAAAAAAAGCTTTGCTGAAGAACGTCTCTCTCCTGCTTCCAGCAGACAATGTTTCTCAACTAGGGTAGTCAGTTAAGGGAGAGCCCTGGCACTCTCACTAGAGCTCTCCAGTCTTGGGCCCCTCAAGCATGGTCCAGATAGAACAGAATTTCTATTTAAATTTTATCTCTAGTAGAAGACTATAGTTAAAAGGACTGTAGTTTATTCCAGCAAAAATTCAATTCCACACCCATTGAAGGAGACCTCAGACCTCTGACCCTCAAAGTGACGACAAAAGCTTCAGGATCAGCGTTGGAGAAAGCCACACGCACCCTCAGAATGACCTATTGAGCAAAGGCCCAGGAGAGACCTGCATGGACATGTCTGCGGAAAGCACCTTGCGTCAGCGACATGCTCCCAGCTATCCCCAGTCCATCTCCAGGGATACGTAAGGTCACATGATTTCATTTATCACCCCTGATCAAAAAAACGAATCTTGATCTTAGTGTACTATCCAATTACAGAATCTCTAACCTTCCCTTCATATCTAAGATCTTAGAAAAAGTTGTGGCCCAACAACTTAGGTCATACTTGCATAAGAATAACATATATGAAAAATTTCAATCTGGTTTTAGGCCACACCATAGCACCGAAACAGCTTTAGTTAAGATAAAAAACGACCTTCTTCTCGCCTCTGATCGAGGCTGCGTATCCATGCTAGTTCTACTAGACCTCAGTGCAGCTTTTGATACAATTGATCATACTATTCTGCTAGAAAGATTAAAAAACATGGTTGGAATAACAGGAACAGCCCTATCATGGTTTAATTCTTACCTCTCAGCTATCAGTTTGTAAACGTAAATAATGTTTCTTCTACTCATACCAAAATGAGATTTGGAGTTCCCCAAGGCTCCATTTTAGGACCTTTACTATTCATATTATACATGCTGTCACTGGGCAGAGTTATTAGCAGGCATGGCATTACCTTCCACAGTTATGCAGATGACACACAGTTATACATATCAGCCAAACCAGATGGCAAACCTACACTAAAGAAAATGGAGGACTGTGTTAAAGAAGTGAAGCATTGGATGTCATTCAATTTCCTTCTGCTAAACAGCGACAAAACCGAGGTTCCCCTTCTAGGTCCAAAACCTGCTATAAATAAGGTATCAGACTTAATACATAATTTTGACTTCCCTGTTCTCCCGAGCTCATCAGCTAAAAATCTGGGTGTTATAATTCATTCAGATCTATCATTTGATCAGCATATAGGTAACATTACAAGAACAGCTTTCCTACATCTTCGGAACCTCGCTAAGTTAAGAAATTCCTTATCCCTCCCAGATGCGGAAAAATTAGTTCACGCTTTTATTACATCAAGATTAGATTATTGCAATGCACTTTTATCAGGATGCTCTAGCAGAAACTTGAGTAAACTCCAGTTAATTCAAAATGCTGCAGCCAGGGTCCTCACTAAAACTAGAAAATTTGATCATATCAGCCCAGTCTTATCGGCCCTTCACTGGCTTCCAGTTAAATTCCGTATTGATTACAAAATTTTTTTACTCACGTATAAATCCTTACACGGTCTCGCCCCTGAATACTTGCAAGACCTCATCACACACTATGAACCACCAAGATTACTCAGATCTCAGGGCGCCGGGCTCTTACTAGTACCCAGATTTCATAAGACTTCAGCGGGGGGGAAAGCCTTCTCCTACAAAGCCCCTCAGCTCTGGAACAATCTTCCAGCAAGTGTTCGGGACGCAGACACAGTCACTATGTGTAAGTCTAGGCTCAAAACACACTTGTTCAGTTTAGCCTTTGGCAACTAACCTCTGTCTAGTTTAAGGTTGTGATTTCAGGAACTCATGGACATGGAGAATCAGGGTAAACCTGGATGATGTGCTCACAATTTCTCTTGCTTGGAGCAAAAGGATGTCTTTGCCTGAGCTCCTTCTGGTTTCCCTCCCCCCAGTCTGTTACAGTCAGATCCGTCACTACACTAAAGAAAATATTCACATGCTCTTATTCTCTGCTGCACTCAACTAAACTAACTGCTTCCCTTTACTGTTTTACTGTTTTCTGAGAGAATGGTAGCCCACTGATGGAAGATTGTTTGCTGGATTCTCCTGCAGACCAGACCAGCTGCTCACCTTATTATTATTATTATGTAGCATAATGACACTTCATTGGTGATCATTTAAAATTCAATCTATAGTTTGATCAGAGGAGGACGGGTCCCCTTTGTGAGTCTTGGTTCCTCCCAAGGTTTCTTCCTCCACCCTCGAGGGAGTTTTTCCTTGCCTTCGGCTTGCTTGCATTGGGCTTTGATTTAAATGTTCTGTTTTGAAACTGTGAAGCTGCTTTGTGACAATGTCAGTTGTAAAAGACGCTATACAAATAAATTTGATTTGATTTGATTTATTTCATAGCTCAGGAGATTGATGCTGAAAGCTTTGCTGGGATAAACTATAGCCTTTTTAGAATTTAGGGTAATTATCATAGAGAAATTCCCTCATATTTTAATGTCCCTACTCCCTCATGTATTGCTGTAATTGCCATTTCATTATATGAATGTATAATCAATATTCATTATTTGATATTGCATTTAATAAACCAGTTGTGTGATAAAAACCAAACCTTGGTTATTTGTTTGTGTGTGCACCTTTCTTGCACAAGTGCCAAGAACCTACAGCAGGGTAATAAGCATAATTCATTAATAATAATTAATTCTAGCTAATTCTGCTATATGTGAAATCATCCAACATGATGACCTACATGTTCAAGCTAAAATTGTACAGGTAAAGACACTACATATTACTTAATGGCTCCCAAACGTGGAGCTTAACAAAATGAATTATATAAATAATTATTCATCAAATAATAATTAATTATCCCTGACTCTGCTACATATAATATTTGCCGCCACAACGTGGGGCATGATTATTTTACTACACAATGCATGTGTTGCTGACACCAGCACAAACGGATCTGGTGGTGAATGGCAGGCCTCCTTGCAGCTCAATGAGACTGGAGATTGGCTGTGTGCAGTCTGTTCCAGATTGTCTGGGCAGAGAGCTGTCTTGCATATCATTATGCAAACCTTGACTGCAAATCTGTAGTAGACAGCCTAGTGTACCCAAGTGCTGACAGGGTGAGGAAACAAGCTTCTTGGGGTGTCGTCTTCTTGGGAGTCCCACTTTGCAGCCTATCTCTGACATTCCCTGTTATATGGAACTTTGCCTTCAATTTGGAGATGGTGCTAGGGCTCATTCCAAACAATGCCACAACTTGGTTTTGCAGAACACTTGAAGTTGCCCTATCACACAGGCCCTATCCAGTCAAAGGTGGCATAGCGATTCTTGGAGCACACATACAAATCATTGTAGCAGGGCCAGTGCTCAAGCACCTGATTCGCAGCGCCTGGGGGTACCAGAAGCTCAAAACAAGTGTCAATAGCAACAGCATTATAAGCTGTTTGGCAATGGCAGAGAAGATTTGGCTATTTTTTCATGGGCACAACCTACATACTCAGCTGTACTGCTCATCACACAAATGCAAGTTCCTTACAAATATGGCACCATTTAAAAGGGAAATTAACAGGCTTTCCAACAGTATAAGATATATTGCCAAGAAGCATTGTTACAACAAAGAAATAATCTTCCAAAAATATTTGTGTACTTTTTGTGCTAAATATAGAACTTTTGACACAAAATTCACTCCATATATTGGCACTATTACATGTGATATTTTCAATGCATGGAAAAGTTAATACCACTCCCTGGCTCACCACCATAACATGGTGGAGGGGTTTGCATGCATATGTGAGCCTAGGAGCTATGTTGTTGGAGGCAATAGGCCCTGGTAGCGTCTCCCAAAGCAAAATGGTCATAGGTGATGGGACAGACAAAGATTGATGTATAAGACCCAGATAAAACAAACAACAAGGACACAGTTTCCCTTTCCTGGAGTAGGGTTACCAGGGGCCCCACCCTGGAGCCAGGCTTAGTGGAGGGGCCCCTCAACAAGCACCTGGTGGTCGGACTTTAACTCATGGGGTCCAGCCGGGCTTAGTGCAAAGAAGCAGCATGGGTCCATTCTCCCATGGGCCCACCACCCGTGGGAGAAGTAGTTATCCAGGTCTGGTGCAATGTGGATTGGGTGGCAGCAGAGAACAGTGACCCTGGCGTTCTGACACTTGGTTATTGAAACTGGCTCTTGGAACATGGAATGTAACATCTCTGGTGGGAAAGGAGCTGGTCCGTGAGGTTGAGAGGTACCGTCTAGATATAGTCGGGTTCACCTCAACACACAATATAGGCTCTGGAACTGATCTCCTTGAGAGGGGCTGGATTCTCTTTCACTCTTGCGTTGCCCAGTTTGAGAGGCGTAGGGCAGGAGTGGGTTTACTCATAGTCCCCCAGCCCAGTGCCTGTATCTTGGGGTTTACTGAGAGGAACAGCCACTCTGATCTGAACCCGAGTGGTGTTCAGTTATTGGATTTCTGTAACCATCACTCTTTATCCATAACAAACACAAAGTTCAAGCAAGTACACATGGCCTCAGGATACCCTAGGCCGCATTTCAATGATTGACTTTATAGTCATATCATCTAACCTGCGGACATATTCTGGACACTCAGGTGAAGAGAGGTGCTGAACTGTCAGCTGATCACCACCTAGTGGTGAGTTGGATCAGATGGCGAGGGAGGATGCCAGAGAGATGGTTTGCTGGGAACGTTTGGCAGAGGAACCTGTCAGAAAGATCTTTAATTCCCACATCTGGCAGAGCTTTGACAGCATCCCAGGGGAGGTTGGTGACACTGAGTCAAATTGGGCCATGTGCCATTTGACCTACATTTGTTGACGCAGCTAAGAGGAGCTGTGATGGTGAGGTTGTTGGTGCCTGTTATGGTGGCAATCCCCAAGCTCAAGAAAGAGTCCGATTGAGGCAGCGGACGGGTACCGAAGGGCCAAGCAGTTTGCGGCTTCAGCTATTGCTGAGGCAAAAACTCAGGTGTGGGAGGAATTTGGTGAGGACATGGAAAACGACTTTTGACTGGCTCCGAGAAGATTATGGCAAACCATCATGTGACTCAGGAGGCGAAAGCGGTTTTCCACCAACACTGTATTGTGAGGTTGAGAGTTGTTGACCTCGACTGGGGATGTCACTAGGTGGTGGAAGGAGTACTTTGAGGATCTTTTCAATCCCACCAGCACATCTTCTACAGTCTATCACCTGGGCCAAGGTGGCAGAGGTAGTCAGAAAACTCCTTGGCTGTAGGGACCTGGGGCTGGATGAGGTCCGCACCGAGTACCTCTCTGGATGAGAGATTAGTCTCAAAATACTTTACAAATGTGTAAATGTTAATCCAAAAATTAAACACAAGTCACAAATATGTTTCACTATTCACAAATGAATACATCCCAATCTGTGTACCACAGTCTGCAATTTTTACAAATAGTTACATTCATAAATACATGGTTTTGGTTTTCATCGATATATCACAATTTTATGCAAAAAAAAATACACTTGTTTAAATTTACATTGCAAATATTTGTAAAGTTGAAGTCTCAAATTTAAAATTTATTTGTAAATGGTTGAATCTGCACTTGTGGATCAAGTCACTCATGTGCTATCTGTGACGTGCATTTGGTAACTTCCTCTTGCGCGTTTTTGGATTTTGAGACTTTGCTTTCGCATTTCATCCAAATACAAATGCAGCCTGATCCACAAATGTGGCCAACAGGCCAACAACCTACTGCTAGGTGGCACTGTTGTTTTAGGACATGTGGGGCCAACTTCCCAGCTAGCTAAATTGCATCGGCCCACACTCAGGCTGAATCACGCACACCAGAACAAAAACACTTGGCCTGATGCCGGCATTGTCTCAGCCATGATGCACAGCCATAGAGTGGGCTATAGAGTGTAATTAGGGGTTCGAGCACGAAGTGCTTGAAACCCTATTGTGTTTGTTCTGATTTTAATTAGGGGTTCGAGCACGAAGTGCTTGAAACCCTATTGTGTTTGTTCTGATTTTAATTTGTTATTATTATTATTATTATTCTTTTTCTTTCTCTGCCATAAAACGAATCGCACAGCCCAAACCGTAAGGCCTAGAGACTTGAGACTTGGTCAATAGGTAGTAGTCGGTCTCGCTACTCAGGCGCAAAATATCAGCCCAATTGGCCTCAAGGGGGCGCTACAGCGAAGGAAAACGCTTTCATTAAAAGATTTTCCACCCCGTGTGGCGTAGAGACGAAATCTTTTTTTCCCTGATTCCTTGGGTCCTGCCGAATCAAAAAGGTACATACAACCACTAAGCTCCGCCTACTTAGATTTTTTGCTATTTTGCATAATTTGCAAAACCTACTTTTGTGTACTCCTCCGTGGATATTTGTCCAATTTTCTTGAGCTTGGTGTCAAAATGTTCGCAGGAGCCTGTAGTTTAATAATTATCAAAAAAACGTTGAAATTTCGATTCAAGATGGCCGCCATATGCAAATGAACCTCTTCGGCTTATTTTATGTTTTACTTAAAAATCTATAACAAACTCATGGTTTACTCAAATGTGTTTACATTTCATATTCTACTTTCAGACATGATTCTGAGGTAGCTTGTCAAAGGAGAAGCCAATATTCATATAGGGGGCGCTGTAAATGCTTCAAGTTTATATCTCAGCATCCGTAAGGCGGATCGGACCGCCGCTTGGCATGCTGCTTCTATGGGCAAGGCTGTAGAGGGAAAATTAAGGACAACTCGATTCGAGCAAAATTGTGATTGTCATCGACCAATCAGCTGTCATCAGCTGTTTGACAACCTTAACAAGGTCCAATCATCATGGGATTTGACTGGTATGTCCCTGGTAGGCCTCCCTAAGAGTTGAAAAATTGTCATAACGATAGCCACTAGGGGGCGCTATGTCAAGAAAATATTATATATCTCTGTGAAAATTAAGCATATTGACACACAGTTTGCTTCTTTTTATACTCTGCAGAGGGCCTAACAACTTTGTATTTGCAAGTGTTGTCAAAAAATGCTTTGCTTTTTCTCAGCTTCCAAATGTTCAAAATTGAACCTTTTCGAACTAGTCCGTGGAATTTTGCGATATTCCCAAACAGTTGACCTTGTTGGAATCTGCAGAGTCTGTAGGTAAATAATTATCAAAAAAAGTTCAACATTTGGACAAACTTTTGTTGTAATAAAACAATTAATTGAAGCGTGTGGAGCTTTAAACATTCTTTTAGCTATAACTCAAACAAATTAAGTCTAATCAAGACCAACCATGAGAGACGTATGTATGGTCCTACCCTGAAGAAATATGTACAATATGATCAAAATTTACCAAAAGGGGGCGCTACAATTGGACAAAAACTGATTTAATTGGCTTTTTTATGTTATAGCGCCATCTAGGAATGCAGTGGCACGCCAACTTAATTATGACATCTGCTCCTCAGTCTGATCAAGCATGTGAAGTTTTAAAATTTTTGGGGAAAGTGTTTTTGAGTTATAGGTGTATATTAGTGTACACATATTGCAAATATTTGACTTGTGGAATACATGCTAGATCTGTGTTATTGTGAGGGGCCTGTAAGCTACATAGTAATAAAAGTGCAACAATTTTTTCATTCATTCATTATCTGTAACCGCTTATCCAGTTCAGGGTCGCGGTGGGTCCAGAGCCTACCTGGAATCATTGGGCGCAAGGCAACAATTTTTTGATCAGTATTAAAGTTCAGATCCTTAGGATTCAGCTAATACCACATATGTCCATGTTAGGTAAATATCCACATAGGAGTACACGCTCAAATGTTTCTATATGTGCATTCATCCATCCATCCATCCATTATCTGTAACTGCTTATCCAACTTAGGGTCGCGGGGGGTCCAGAGCCTACCTGGAATCGTCGGGCGCAAGGCGGGAATACACCCTGGAGGGGACGCCAGACCTTCACAGGGCAAATATGTGCATTCATGGCAGAGCTAAATATATGTGAAAGTAGTTATTTCTCACCAGCAGATGGCAGTCTAAAACTATACATTGTGCTGTTGAACTACAGTGGCTCTGAGACATTATGCAAAATGCAATGTGGAGCAAAGACCATAAGGCCCAGAAACACCTCCCTTGGCAGCAACATCCAGCAGGTGTGAAATGACTCAGCCAAGGAAAATGACACTCTTTGGCCAGATGGTGGCGCTATAGCAAAGGGAAAAGCATTGCGGTCTATATCTCCTACACCGTAAGGCCTAGAGATGAAATCTTTTTGTCCCTTATTCCTTGGCTTAAGACAAACTAATTTGCTGTTGGATCATAAAGCTCAGCCCACTTAGATTTTGAGCTAATTTGCATAATTTGCAAAACATACTTTTGTCAATAAGTCTATGAATTTTTCACCAAGTCCCTTGAGCTTGGTGCCAAAACGTTCACATGAGTCTGACCCTAGGTAATCATAGAATTAATTGACATTTTGATTCATGATGGCAAATGAACCTCTTCAGCTTATCACAGGTTTTACTTGAACATCTCTAACTCCATACTTTGCTCAAATGGGTTCAAATTTAAGATTCTACTTATAGAAATGCTTTTAAAGGTAGCATGGCAGCGATGTAGGCCTATTGCTTCCAAACAGGCCTGTTAAGCGAGAACCCCGTTAATTGTCGCTTGCGGCTATATTTTGTTATTATTATTATTATTATTCTTTTTCTTTTTCTGCCATAAAACGAATCGCACAGCCCAAACCGTAAGGCCTAGAGACTTGAGACTTGGTCAATAGGTAGTAGTCGGTCTCGCTACTCAGGCACAAAATATCAGCCCAATTGGCCTCAAGGGGGCGCTACAGCGAAGGAAAACGCTTTCATTAAAAGATTTTCCACCCCGTGTGGCGTAGAGACGAAATCTTTTTTTTCCCTGATTCCTTGGGTCCTGCCGAATCAAAAAGGTACATACAACCACTAAGCTCCGCCTACTTAGATTTTTTGCTATTTTGCATAATTTGCAAAACCTACTTTTGTGTACTCCTCCGTGGATTTTTGTCCAATTTTCTTGAGCTTGGTGTCAAAATGTTCGCAGGAACCTGTAGTTTAATAATTATCAAAAAAACGTTGAAATTTCGATTCAAGATGGCCGCCATATGCAAATGAACCTCTTCGGCTTATTTTATGTTTTACTTAAAAATCTATAACAAACTCATGGTTTACTCAAATGTGTTTACATTTCATATTCTACTTTCAGACATGATTCTGAGGTAGCTTGTCAAAGGAGAAGCCAATATTCATATAGGGGGCGCTGTAAATGCTTCAAGTTTATATCTCAGCATCCGTAAGGCGGATCGGACCGCCGCTTGGCATGCTGCTTCTATGGGCAAGGCTGTAGAGGGAAAATTAAGGACAACTCGATTCGAGCAAAATTGTGATTGTCATCGACCAATCAGCTGTCATCAGCTGTTTGACAACCTTAACAAGGTCCAATCATCATGGGATTTGACTGGTATGTCCCTGGGAGGCCTCCCTAAGAGCAGAAAAATTGTCATAACGATAGCCACTAGGGGGCGCTATATCAAGAAAATATTATATATCTCTGTGAAAATTAAGCATATTGACACGCAGTTTGCTTCTTTTTATACTCTGCAGAGGGCCTAACAACTTTGTAATTGCAAGTGTTGTCAAAAAATGCTTTGCTTTTTCTCAGTTTCCAAATGTTCAAAATTGAAGCTTTTCAAACTAGTCCGTGGAATTTTGCGATATTCACAAACAGTTGACCTTGTTGGAATCTGCAGAGTCTGGAGGTAAATAATTATCAAAAAAAGTTCAACATTTGGACAAACTTTTGTTGTAATAAAACAATTAATTGAAGTGTGGGGAGCTTTAAACATTCTTTTAGCTATAACTCAAACAAATTAAGTCCAATCAAGACCAAACGTGACAGAAGTATGTATGGTCTTGTCCTGAAGACGTATGTACAATATGATCAAAATTTACCAAAAGGGGGCACTACAATTGGACAAAAACTGATTAAATGGGCTTTTTTATGTTATAGCGCCATCTAGGAACGCAGTGGCACCCCAACTTAATTATGACATCTGGTCCTCAGTCTGATCAAGTATGTGACGTTTTAAAATTTTTGGGGAAAGCATTTTTGAGTTATAGGTGTATATTAGTGTACACATATAGCATATATTTGACTTGTGGAATACATGCTAGATCTCTCTTATTGTGGGGGGCCTGTAAGCTACATAGTATTAAAAGTGCAACAATTCTTTCATTCATTCATTCATTCATTCATTCATTATCTGTAACCGCTTATCCAGTTCAGGGTCGCGGTGGGTCCAGAGCCTACCTGGAATCATTGGGCGCAAGGCAACAATTTTTGATCAGTATTAAAGTTCGGATCCTTGGGATTCAGCTAATACCACATATGTCCGTGTTAGGTAAATATCCACATAGGAGTACACACTCAAATGTTTCTATATGTGCATTCATGGCAGAGCTAAATATATGTGAAAGTAGTTATTTCTCACCAGCAGATGGCAGTCTAAAACTATACGTTGTGCTGTTGAACTACAGTGGCTCTGTAGTGCCACTATGAATGCTATGTGGAGCAAAGACCATAAGGCCCAGAAACACCTCCCTTGGCAGCAACATCCAGCAGGTGTGAAATGACTCAGCCAAGGAAAATGACACTCTTTGGTCAGATGGTGGCGCTATAGCAAAGGGAAAAGCATTGCGGTCTATATCTCCTACACCATAAGGCCTATAGATTAAATCTTTTTTTTCCCCTTATTCCTTGGCTTTAGACAAACTAATTTGCTATTGGATCATTTAGCTCAGCCCACTTAGATGTTGAGCTAATTTGCATAATTTGCAAAATATACTTTTGTCAATAAGTCTTTGAATTTTTGACCAATTCCCTTGAGCTTGGTGCCAAAACGTTCACATGCGTCTGTCCCTAGGTAATTATAGAACGAATGTTGACATTTTGATTCAAGATGGCCGCCATATGCAAGTGAACCTCTTCAGCTTATCACAGGTTTTACTTGAACATCTCTAACTCCTTCATACTTTACTCAAATGGGTTCAAATTTCAGATTCTACTCATAGAAATGCTTTTAAAGGTAGCATGTCAGCGATGTAGGCGTATTGCTTCCAAACAGGCCTCTTAAGCGAGAACCCCGTTAATTGCCGCTTGCGGCTATATTTAGGGGTTCGAGCACGAAGTGCTTGAAACCCTATTGTGTTTGTTCTGATTTTAATTTGTTATTATTATTATTATTATTCTTTTTCTTTTTCTGCCATAAAACGAATCGCACAGCCCAAACCGTAAGGCCTAGACACTTGAGACTTGGTCAATAGGTAGTAGTCGGTCTCGCTACTCAGGCGCAAAATATCAGCCCAATTGGCCTCAAGGGGGCGCTACAGCGAAGGAAAACGCTTTCATTAAAAGATTTTCCACCCCGTGTGGCGTAGAGACGAAATCTTTTTTTCCCCTGATTCCTTGGGTCCTGCCGAATCAAAAAGGTACATACAACCACTAAGCTCCGCCTACTTAGATTTTTTGCTATTTTGCATAATTTGCAAAACCTACTTTTGTGTACTCCTCCGTGGATTTTTGTCCAATTTTCTTGAGCTTGGTGTCAAAATGTTCGCAGGAGCCTGTAAGTTTAATAATTATCAAAAAAACGTTGAAATTTCGATTCAAGATGGCCGCCATATGCAAATGAACCTCTTCGGCTTATTTTATGTTTTACTTAAAAATCTATAACAAACTCATGGTTTACTCAAATGTGTTTACATTTCATATTCTACTTTCAGACATGATTCTGAGGTAGCTTGTCAAAGGAGAAGCCAATATTCATATAGGGGGCGCTGTAAATGCTTCAAGTTTATATCTCAGCATCCGTAAGGCGGATCGGACCGCCGCTTGGCATGCTGCTTCTATGGGCAAGGCTGTAGAGGGAAAATTAAGGACAACTCGATTCGAGCAAAATTGTGATTGTCATCGACCAATCAGCTGTCATCAGCTGTTTGACAACCTTAACAAGGTCCAATCATCATGGGACTTGACTGGTATGTCCCTGGGAGGCCTCCCTAAGAGCAGAAAAATTGTCATAACGATAGCCACTAGGGGGCGCTATATCAAGAAAATATTATATATCTCTGTGAAAATTAAGCATATTGACACGCAGTTTGCTTCTTTTTATACTCTGCAGAGGGCCTAACAACTTTGTAATTGCAAGTGTGGTCAAAAAATGCTTTGCTTTTTCTCAGTTTCCAAATGTTCAAAATTGAAGCTTTTCGAACTAGTCCGTGGAATTTTGCGATATTCACAAACAGTTGACCTTGTTGGAATCTGCAGAGTCTGTAGGTAAATAATTATCAAAAAAAGTTCAACATTTGGACAAACTTTTGTTGTAATAAAACAATTAATTGAAGTGTGGGGAGCTTTAAACATTCTTTTAGCTATAACTCAAACAAATTAAGTCCAATCAAGACCAAACGTGACAGAAGTATGTATGGTCTTGTCCTGAAGACGTATGTACAATATGATCAAAATTTACCAAAAGGGGGCGCTACAATTGGACAAAAACTGATTAAATGGGCTTTTTTATGTTATAGCGCCATCTAGGATTGCAGTGGCACCCCAACTTAATTATGACATCTGGTCCTCAGTCTGATCAAGTATGTGACGTTTTAAAATTTTTGGGGAAAGCATTTTTGAGTTATAGGTGTATATTAGTGTACACATATAGCTTATATTTGACTTGAGGAATACATGCTAGATCTGTGTTATTGGGAGTGGCCTGTAAGCTACATAGTAATAAAAGTGCAACAATTTTTTGTTAAAGTTCAGATCCTTAGGATTCATGCTGATACCGTACATGCCCATGTTAGGTAAATATCCACATAGGAGTACATGCTTAAATCTTTCTGTATGTGCTTTCATGGCTGATCTAAAAATATGGGAAAGTAGTCATTTCTCACCAGCAGATGGCAGTCTAAGACTATACATTGTGCTGTTGAACTACAGTGGCTCTGAGACATTATGCAAAATGCAATGTGGAGCAAAGACCATAAGGCCCAGAAACACCTCCCTTGGCAGCAAGGTCCAGCAGGTGTAAAATGACTCAGCCAAGGAAAATGACATTCTTTGGCCAGATGGTGGCGCTATAGCAAAGGGAAAAGCATTGAGGTCTATATCTCCTACACCGTAAGGCCTAGAGATGAAATCTTTTTGTCCCTGATTCCTTGGCTTAAGACAAACTAATTTGCTGTTGGATCATAAAGCTCAGCCCACTTAGATTTTGAGCTAATTTGCATAATTTGCAAAACATACTTTTGTCAATAAGTCTATGAATTTTTCACCAAGTCCCTTGAGCTTGGTGCCAAAACGTTCACATGAGTCTGACCCTAGGTAATTATAGAATTAATTGACATTTTGATTCATGATGGCAAATGAACCTCTTCAGCTTATCACAGGTTTTACTTGAACATCTCTAACTCCATACTTTGCTCAAATGGGTTCAAATTTAAGATTCTACTTATAGAAATGCTTTTAAAGGTAGCATGGCAGCGATGTAGGCCTATTGCTTCCAAACAGGCCTGTTAAGCGAGAACCCCGTTAATTGCCGCTTGCGGCTATATTTTAACATTTATTTGTAAATTGTAGAATCTGCATTTGTTAATTTCCTCTTGCGGGTTTTTGGATTTTGAGACTTTCGCATTTCACCCGATCCAAATACAAATGCAGCCTGATCCACAAATGTGGCCAGCAGGCGAACAACCTACCGCTAAGTGGCATTTCCTCCCAATGTTTCAGGACTGACCTATTTCTGTCAGGGCCGCAGCAAAACAAAACCCCGTAGGCGAGACTGTGACTCCATTGGCTGCAGCTGTAAATGATGGACAGCTAACTCTGGCTGCAGATTGGCTAAATAAAAGGAGCTGTGGGGTGTCTGCCGCTCCCTCCGCCCTAAAATTACGAAACACATCGTGTACCTTATCAGTCCAATCGCAACACAGCTTTTAGTGTCCAAATATGGAATGATTTTAACATATTTTATTTGCCAGCCCTAGTCTGCATTGAAATTAGGGAAGTTCCGCTGGACTTTAACGTCATTAAATGTAGGGCACCTTCAAAAGTGTCCCACAGTGAAAATGGAAGGTGGCAGAAGCGAACCTCTGTAAAAACACAGAAGAAGACGATGAAAATTCACACTCTTTCTGTGACTGCGGCACACGAGCAGCTCTCACCAGCTTTATCCCATAAGTATTTCAATTTAACCTTATATTTTTGTATACATACAAACCAGATTCCAAAAACTTTGGGACACTAAACAAATTGTGAATAAAAGCTGAATGCATTGATGTGGAGGTGCCAACATCTAATATTTTATTCAGAATATAACACAAATCACAGATCAAAAGTTTAAACTGAGAGAATGTATCATTTTAAGGGAAAAATATAGCCGCAAGCGGCAATGGCGGGTCCTAGCACGGATAAGCCACATCAGAGCACTTTGACAGTCTCAGCCAACAATGAGGCCTTTGGGAGCATGGGCCTGTTTGGCCAAACAAGGGAAAATTGGGTGTAAGATATTGTTGTAGATGTTGTTATAATGTTTAGCAAAAGACATGTTATGACTGGTGAGCGCTGTTTTCAATTATGATAAATATTTATGTTCATATGTTATGACCTTTCACTTGTGCAGATGAATAGGATTTCATGAATGTAGATGAACAAAGCAATATTTGGTCTTAGAGTGCCACCTGCTGGTGAAAGCGTGTACTTTTGACTCATGGAGCTGCAGGAGTTCATGTTAGAAATGCACATACACACTTTGTAATCATCTACTGCTCTGTGAATATGTAACTAACATGGACATATGTGGTATCAGTGGATTCCTAAGGAACTGAACTTTAATAGTTATCAATAAAATGTTAAACTTTCATCACCATGTGGCTTATAGGCCCTTCCCAATAATAGAAATCCAGCATGAACACAGAAACAGCAAATAACAAATTAAAGTCTAATTGTAGCGTCCCCTTTTGGTAGATTTGAGTCATATTATACACAATGCTTCAGGGTAAGCCCCTAAATACTTATGTCAAGTTTGGTCTTGATTGGGCTTAGTTTGTTTAAGCTATAGCTAAAATAATTTATAAATCGCAGCACGGCTCAATTAATTAATTTATTGTGGCAACGGTTTGACTAAATGTTGAACTTTTTTTGATAATTATTGATCAACAGACTCTGCAGATTCCAACAAGGTCAATTGTTTGGGAACAGAGTGAAAATTCAGTGACTAGTATAAAAAAGTTTAATTTTGAAAAACTGGTTATTGAGAAAAGACGATGCATTTTTTGACAACACTTGCAATTACAAAGTTGTTAGGCCCTGTGCAGAGTATACAATGAAGAAAACTGCGTGTCAATATGCTTCATTTTTGCTGAGAAATATCAAATTGTCTTGATATAGCGCCCCCTAGTGGCTATCGTTACGTACATTTTTGTGCACTTAGGAAGTGCCACCAGGGACATATGAGTCAATTCTCATAATGATTGGACCTTGTTAAGGTTGTCAAACAGCTGCTGAAATCTAATTGGCCGATGACGATCACAATTTTGCCCGAATCGCGTTGTTCTTAAATTTCCACTTATAGCCTTGCAGATAGAAGCAGCATGCCAAAGGGGGTTCCGATCTGCCTTACGTATGTTGAGTTATAAATTTGTAGCATTTAGAGCGCCCCCTATATGAATATTGGCTTCTCCTTTGACCTGGTACCTCAGAATCATGTCTGAAAGTGGAATATGAAATTTGAACACATTTGAGTTAAGTATGAAATTATTATGAATTTTTAAGTAACACATATGAAAAGCCGAAGAGGTTCATTTGCATATGGCGGCCATTTTGAATCGAAATTTCAAAATTTTTTGGATAAATCCTGACCTTCGAATACCTGTGAAGATTTTGGTACCAAGTTCTAGGGAAATAGACTAAAATCCAGGGACTAGTTCACAAAAGTAAATTTTACAATTTATCAATTTTAACTCAAATTTATTGTGGGCGGAGCTAAGTTTTGACACATTTTAGATACAATTAGATGCAAGGATTCAGAGAAAAAAAGAATTTTGTTTCTACGTTATATGGTTTAGGAGATATGGACGTAAACACGTTTGGTAATGCTATAGCGCCACCTTGAGGCCAATAGGCATCATTTTCCATAGTTCTCTTATTGCACCTCAGCTGTACCTTAAATTTTGGTGGCTCTGGGCCTTACGGTCTTTGCTCCAGAATGAGTTTTAGTTGAGAAAAATAATAATAACTAGAGCCGCTAGCGGCTATCTGCGGGTTCAAGCACTAACTGGCTTAATATGGCAGTCAAGTTAAATCTGACAACTCCTGTAGTATGAATTGATTGGGAGAGGATGTATTGACATTTGTGGCTATGGCAAAATTGTTAGACATTGAGCCAAGTAGGTATGTGCAGTGTCAGATTATTTGTAATAAGTGCTTGTGTTTGTGACTTGTGTTCTACAGTCTCTGAGGTGTGTTTGTTTCTGAGTGATGTGTGTGATGTAAGAGGGTCTTTGTGTGAGGTATATAATGTGTGAGCAGTGCTTACTATAAACTTGAATATTACAGCTGTTGGTCATAAAATTAGAATATCATGAAAAAGTTGATTTATTTCCGTAATTCTATTCAAAGAGTTGAACTTGTATATTATACTCATTCATTACTCACAGACTGATATATGTCAAGTGTTTATTTATTTTAATTTGATGATTATAAATGACAATTTATAATTTGAATTTTGTGAAAAGGTTCAATATTGAAGACAACTGGTGCGACACTCTAATCAGTGAATTAACTCAAAACACCTGCAAAGGCCTTTAAATGGTCTCTCAGTCTAGTTCTGTAGGCTCCACAATCATGGGGAAGACTGCTGAGATGACAGTTGTCCAAAAGACGACCATTGACACCTTACACCAGCAGAGCAAGACACAAATGGTCATTGCTAAAAATGCTGGCTGTTCATAGAGCTCTGTGTCCAAGCACATTAATAGAGAGGAGAAGGGAAGGAAAAGATGTGGTAGAGGATTGTTAAATAAAACCCATTCAAAAATGTCAGGGAGATTCTCAAAGACTGGACTGCAGCTGGAGTCAGTGCTTCAAGAACCACCACGCACAGATATGCAAGACATGGGTTTCAGCGTCGCTTTCCTTGTGTGAACCCACTCTTGAACAAGAGACAGCATCAGAAGCGTGTGGCTTGGGGTAGTGTAAAGTTTCCACAGTTAGTGATGGTTTGGGTTGCCATGTCATCTGCTCGAGTTGGTCCACTGTGTTCTCTAAGGGGCCAAGATCAATGCAGCCATCTACCAGGATGTTTTAGGGCATTTCATTCTTCCTGCTCTGACCAACTTTATGGAGATGCAGGTTTCATTTTCCAACAGGACTTGGGACTTGCACACAGTGCCAAAGCTACCAGTACCTGGTTTAAGGACCATGGTCTCACTGTTCTTAATTGGCCAACAAACACGCCTGACCTTAACCCCATTGAAAATCTACAGGGTATTGTGAAGAGTAAGATGCAATACGCCAGACTCAACAATGCAGAAGAGCTGAAGGCCACTATCAGAGCAACCTGTGCTCTGGACAGGCTACTATAGAGTAGTTATATATAAATATAAAATATTTAAATGCAGGTGGGCATTTAAATGCAGAAGGCAGTGTGGGGGAGGAGGTTGCCTCGCACTACAGCCAATCAGAGTGCAGCTCTTGTCTTTTAACATGTCAGGCATTAAATGGGACACTGTACTCTGTGAGAAACAAGTGTAAACATCAGAAACTCAGTACATTAGAATAAAACACACAATAACAAAGGGTATTTCCTGACTGGTGAGGGTAATATTTAGTTTTGTAGTTCTATCTGGTGGTGAAAGAATTTACTACTGTAACATAGTGTTGCTAAGCAGTTACAGTCTTTCATGTTAGAACTGTTTAAGGGAGTACTACTCTATGGATATTTTTCTAACATGGACATATGTGGTATCAGTGGAATCCTAAAGACCTGGCATATAATAATTATCAATAAAATGTTGAACTTTCATCACTATGTGGCTTACAGGCCCCTCCAAATAATAGAGATCCAGCATGAATTCTAGAAATCACAAATGCACCTATAACTCAAAAACGCTTTCCCCAAAAATTTCAAAACTGCACATGCTTGATCAGTATGAGGATCAGATGACATGATTAAATTGTGGTGCCACTGCAATCCTAGATGGCGCTATAACACAAAAAAGCAAATTTTATCAGTTATTGTCCAATTGTAGCGCCCCCTTTTGGTGGATTGGAGTCATATTGTATATGCTTCTTCATAGTAAGGACATACATATTCAAATTTAGTCTTGATTGGGCTTAATTTGCTTGAGTTACAGCTGAAAGAATGTTTAAAGCTCCACACACTTCGATTTATTGATTTATTACAACAAAAGTTTGTCCAAATGTTGAACTTTTTTGATAATTATTGACCTACATGCTCTGCAGATTCTTACAAGGTCAATTATTTGGGAATAGAGCAAAATTCCACGGACTAGTTCGAAAAAGTTCAATTTTAAACAACTGGCGATTGAGAAAATACAATGCATTTTTTGACAACACTTGCAACTATAAAGTTGTGAGGCCCTCTGCAGAGTATACAGAGAAGTAAACTGCGTGTCAATACGCTTAATTTTCGCTGAGAAATATCATATTTTCTTGATATAGCGCCCCCTAGTGGCTATCATTACGAACATTTTTATGCACTTAGGGAGTGCTCCCAGGAACATACCAGTCAAATCCCATGATGATTTGACCTTCTTAAGGTAGTCAAACAGGTGCTAACATCTGATTGGCCGATGATGTTCACAATTTTGCCCGAATCTAATTGTCCTTAATTTTCCACTTATAGCCTTGCCCACAGAAGCAGCATGCCAAACGGCAGTCCGATCCGCCTTGCGGATGCTGAGATATACACTTGTAGCATTTACAGCGCCCCCTATATGAATATTGGCTCCTCATTTGACATGCTACCTCAGAATCATATCTGGAAGTAGAATATGAAATTTGAACACATTGAAGTAAAGTATGGAATTGTTATAAATTTGTAAGTAAAACATACGATAAGCCGAAGAGGTTCATTTGCATATGGCGGCCATATTGAATCGAAATTTCAACTTTTTTTTTGATAATTATTAACCTTCAGACTCCTGCGAACATTTTGGCACCAAGCTCAAGAGAATTGGACAAAAATCCCTGGACTAGTTCGCAAAAGTAGGTTTTGCAAATTATGCAAATTAGCGTGATAATAACGTTGGAAAAATGAAATTTTGACTAACCCGTTTTTGATTTGTCAGGACCCAAAGAATCAGTGGAAAAAAAGATTTTGTCTCTACGCCTCACGGTGTAGGAGATATGAACCTAAACGCGTTTCACTTCGCTATAGCGCCACCATTAGGCCAATCAGTGTAATTTTTGTTGTCCTCCGAGATGCACACAAACTACATCTACCCTCCAAGTGGGAAGTCTGTACGACCTACGGTCTCTTCCGCACAATGACTTTTACAGGAGAAAAAGAATAATAAGAAAAACCGGTACAAAAACAATAGGGTTCTACGCACTGAGTGCTTGAACCCTAATAATGAATATAGCCGCAAGCGGCGATTTACGGCTTCCTCGCTTTGTAGGCAATAAATTTGCTTACTTTTGCCACTTTGAGATCATACACAACATTGCATACTCTCTGCTGGCTTAAGAGATCCAAAATTTCTGATTTTGATCTGTATGTGAGCCTCAAGCACCATTGCTAAGCATTATATGAGATGGGTGGTGGATTATTCACAGTGCAACACTGCCATCTAGTGGTGGTGTATTGTACTAGACCTTGTGGATCAAACCAAGCAGTGCTGTTGGAGCTTTACCCATATATATTTGAACATGAACTACAATCTGAATTATGACCTGATATGCACATATTTGGTATCAGCAGAATCACAAGAACCTGAACCTTAAGGATTATTAACAAAAATGTGGAATTCCATTACTACATGGCATCCAGATGCTACTAAAAGAGTTCTGTGACTTGCCTAAAAAAAAAAAAAAAAAAATGAACAGCTGTAACTCAAAAATGCTTTTGTCAAATGTTATGAAACGTCACAGGCTTCTTTCATATGTGCTCCAAAACAAATCATTACATTTTGTTAATAATAAGATAAGACAAGATAATCCTTGGATGATGGGCTCTCAGCCCTCTTCATGGCACAGTGTGTATCAGTCTGTCACTGCCTGAGAGACAGTGTTCAGTATAACCCATGCATCACTACTTACAACATATGCCCAATAAGTATGTATGTATATGCTATACAGGTACACATATACAGCTTGTGTGTGTGTGTGTATATATATATATATATATATATTCATATGTTATATCAATTTGTAAATGTTGGAAAAATATATTATTTAATTATTATTTTTATTATTTACTACTGTTGTCTCTTAGTAAAGCTATTTGAATCTGAGAGAGAGAGAGAGAGAGAGAGAGATAAGAGGCAGAGAGCATGTCAGAAGGAGAAGGGGGGAAGGGGGACTCTTCAATAATGCCTTTGAATACATTGCTGAGAATAACTCACATTTGTTTGACCGCGTACTAGTCTGTGCTTAATGACTTAATATGGACATATGTGGTATCAGCAGAATCACAAGAACCTGAACTTTAATAATTATTAAAAAAAAGTTTAAATTTCATTACTGCATGGCATCCAGGCTCTTCTTAGCACTGGTGTGTACCTTGCATTCTAAACATGACACATAAACAGCTGTAAGTCAAAAATGCTTTTGCCAAATGTTATGAAAAAACACAAGCTTCTTTCATATGTGCTTCAGAACAGATCAATACATTTTGTTGGTACTGCTTCCATAGGTGGCGCTATAACAAATTAAAAACTTATTTTTAAGTATTTTTTCCAATTGTAGCGCCCCCTGTATGTGCACTTTGATCATATTTGAAACACTTCTTCAGAGGAACATATGTGTACCCATTTTGGTTTGATTTGGGTGAACTTTGAATGAGTTATAGCTAAAAGAGTGCATCGGGCTCCGCCCACTTGTGTTTGTTGATGTATTGCAGCAACAGCGTGTCCAAATCTAAACATTTTTTTAATAATTATTTACCTACAAGCAATACACTTTGCAATGAGACCAATTGTGTGTTGATAGGATCAAAACTCACGGACTAGTACGATAAATTCCATAATCACATACCTGACAATTGAAGAAAATCTATAATTTGTTTTTAAATAGTTGCAATTACAATATTGTTAGACACTACGTACAGTATATTATGAAACTATTAACATGTCGATAGGTTAAATTTTCACTGAGATATTCCATATTTCATGTTTAAAAATAAGTTGCGCCCCCTTGTGGCTATCAACACGAAATTTTTTTTTGTAAAAACAAAGTGTGTCCATGAACATACCATGCAAATGCCATGATGATTGGGCATTGTTAAGCCTGTCAAAAAAAAAATGATGAAATAAAACTGAAATTTGATTGGCTGTTGACATTGTTAAACGTGCCCGTATTGAGTCGTCCTTAATTTCCCATATGTAGGCTTGCTGACAGAACCAGCATGCCAAATGTCAACTTAAATGACCTTTTAGATCCTGAGATATTAGCCAAAAGACATTGGTAGCTATAACAGCACCCCCTATAATATTTCATGCAACAGCAAATGCGTGCTACCTCAGAATCATGTCTAGAAGCAACATGTGAAAGGTCATCACATTTGAGTTAAGCATGAAGGAGTTACAAGCTGCATTATTCACAGTGCAACACTGCCATCTGGTGGTGGTGTTTTGTACTGGACCTTATGGATCAAACCAAGCAGTGCTGTTGGAGCTTTACCCATAATTATTATTAACCTTAATAATTATTACAAATAAAGTGGAATTCCATTACTGCATGGCATCCAGATGCTGCTTAAAATAGGTCTGTAAATTTCCATAAAAATATCACACATAAATACCTGTAACTCAAAAATGCTTTTGCCAAATGTTATGAAACATTACAAGCTTCTTTCATATGTGCTCCAGAACAACT
The DNA here is from genome assembly GCF_029633855.1 of Hoplias malabaricus. NCBI lineage: Eukaryota > Metazoa > Chordata > Actinopteri > Characiformes > Erythrinidae > Hoplias > Hoplias malabaricus. The sequence continues at coordinate 33,211,404 of NC_089820.1, forward strand.
CATTACATTTTGTTGGTACTGCATCCTTAGGTGGCGCTATAACAAATTAAAAACTTATTTTTAAGTATTTTTTCCAATTCTAGCGCCCCCTGTATGCGCATTTTGATCATAATTGATACACTTCTTCAGAGTAATACCATACACGTGTACCCATTTTGGTTTGATTTGGGTGAAGTATGAATGAGTTATAGCTAAAAGAGTGCATCAGGCTCCGCCCACTCATGTTTGTTGAGGTATTGCAGCAACAGCGTGTCCAAATCTAAATGTTTTTTTAATAATTATGTACCTACAGGCAGTACACTTTGCAATGAGACCAATTGTGTGTTGATACGATCAAAACTCACGGACTAGTACGATAAATTCCATAATCACATACCTGACAATTGAAGAAAATCTATAATTTTTTTCTAAATAGTTGCAATTGCAATATTGTTAGGCACTAGGTAGAGTGTATTATGAAACTATTAACATGTCGATAGGTTAAATTTTCACAGAGATATTCCATATTTCATGTTTAAAAAATAAGTTGCGCCCCCTTGTGGCTATCAACACGAAAATTTTTCTGCAAATACAAAGTGTGTCCATGAACATACCATGCAAATGCCATGATGATTGGGCATTGTTAAGCCTCTCAAAAAAATGATGAAAAAAAATTGAACTTTGATTGGCTGTTGACATCGTTAAACGTGCCCGTTTTGAGTCGTCCTTAATTTTCCATATGTAGGCTTGCTGACAGAACCAGCATGCCAAATGTCAACCTAATTGGCCTTGTAGATCCTGCGATATTAGCCAAAAGACATTGGTAGCTATAACAGCGCCCCCTATAATATTTCATGCAACAGCAAATGCGTGCTACCTCAGAATCATGTCTAGAAGCAACGTGTGAAAGGTCATCAGATTTGAGTTAAGCATGAAGGAGTCACAGATTTTTGAGCAAAATTTGCAATTCACGGTACACATTCATTTGCATATGTCGGCCATCTTGTTTCGAAATGTCTGGATGTTTTTGATAATTATTGACCAGCTCACTCCTGTGAACGTTTTGACACCAAGGTCATGGGGATCAGACAAAAATCCAGGGACTAGTTCACGAAAATAGATTTTGCGAATTATGCTAATTAGCAAAAAATCTAAGTAGGCAGAGCTTAGTGGTTGTATCGACCTTTTTGATTCAAAGGGACCCAAGGATCATGTAGAAACAAAAATTTCGTCTCTACGCCACATGGCGTGGAAAATCCTTTAAGGAAAGCGTTTTATTTCGCTGTAGCGCCCCCTTGAGGCCATTCAAGCTGATATTTTGCGCCTGAGTAGCGGGAGGGTTTACTAATTTTTGACCAAATATGAAGTCTGTAGGCCTTACGGTTTGGGCTGTGTGATCCGTTTTAAGGCAGAATTTTATTAGGAATAATAATAATAATAAATATAGCCGCAAGCGGCGATTTACGGCTTCCTCGCTTTGTAGGCAATACATTTGCTTACTTTTGCCACTTTGAGATCATACACAACATTGCATACTCTCTGCTGGCTTAAGAGATCCAAAATTTCTGATTTTGATCTGTCTGTGAGCCTCAAGCACCATTGCTAAGCATTATGAGATGGGTGGTGGATTATTCACAGTGCAACACTGCCATCTAGTGGTGGTGTGTTGTACTAGACCTTGTGGATCAAACCAAGCAGTGCTGTTGGAGCTTTACCCACATATATTTGAACATGAACTACAATCTGAATTATGACCTGATATGCACATATTTGGTATCAGCAGAATCACAAGAACCTGAACCTTAAGGATTATTAACAAAAATGTGGAATTCCATTACTGTATGGCATCCAGATGCTACTAAAAGAGTTCTGTGACTTGCCTTAAAAATATCACACATGAACAGCTGTAACTAAAAAATGCTTTTGTCAAATGTTATGAAACGTCACAGGCTTCTTTCATATGTGCTCCAAAACAAATCATTACATTTTGTTAATAATAAGATAAGATAAGATAATCCTTGGATGATGGGCTCCCAGCCCTCTTCACTGCACAGTGTGTATCAGTCTGTCACTGCCTGAGAGACAGTGGGTAGCACCGACCTCAGTATAACCCATGCATCACTACTTACAACATATACACAATAAGTATGTATGTATATGCTATACAGGTACACATATACAGCTTGTGTATATATATATATATATATATATATATATATATATATATATATTCATATGTTATATCAATTTGTAAATGTTGGAAAAATATTTATTTTAATAATTATTTTTATTGTTTACTACTGTTGTCTCTTAGTAAAGCTATTTGAATCTGAGAGAGAGAGAGAGAATGAGAGAGAGAGAGAGAGAAAGAGAGATAAGAGGCAGAGAGCATGTCAGAAGGAATAGGAGGGAAGGGGGGGAAGGGGGACTCTTCAATAATGCCTTTGAATACATTGCTGAGAATAACTCACATATGTTTGACCGCGAACTAGTCTGTGCTTAATGACTTAATATGGACATATGTGGTATCAGCAGAATCACAAGAACCTGAAGTTTAATAATTATCAAAAAAAAGTTGAAATTTCATTACTGCGTGGCATCCAGGCTCTGCTTAGCACTGGTGTGTAACTTGCATTCTAAACATGACACATAAACAGCTGTAAGTCAAAAATGCTTTTGCCAAATGTTATGAAAAAACACAAGCTTCTTTCATATGTGCTTCAGAACAGATCAATACGTTTTGTTGGTACTGCATCCTTAGGTGGCGCTATAACAAATTAAAAACATATTTTTAAGCATTTTTTCCAATTGTAGCGCCCCCTGTACGTGCATTTTGATCATAATTGATACACTTCTTCAGAGTAATACCTTGCACATGTGTACCCATTTTGGTTTGATTTGGGTAAAGTTTGAATGAGTTATAGCTAAAAGAGTGCATCGAGCTCCGCCCACTCATGTTTGTTGACGTACTGCAGCAACAGCGTGTCCAAATCTAAACATTTTTTTAATAATTGTATACCTACAGGCAATACACTTTGCAATGAGACCAATTGTGTGTTGATAGGACCAAAACTCACGGACTAGTACGATAAATTCCATAATCACATACCTGACAATTGAAGAAAATCTATAATTTTTTTCTAAATAGTTGCAATTGCAATATTGTTAGACACTAGGTAGGGTGTCTTATGAAACTATTAACATGTCGATAGATTAAATTTTCACTGAGATATTTTATATTTCATGTTTAAAAAATAAATTGCGCCCCCTTGTGGCTATCAACACGAAAATTTTTCTGCAAATACAAAGTGTGTCCATGAACATACCATGCAAATGCCATGATGATTGGGCATTGTTAAGCCTGTCAAAAAAATTATGAAAAAAAACTGAACTTTGATTGGCTGTTGACATCGTTAAACGTGCCCATATTGAGTCGTCCTCAATTTCCCATATGTAGGCTTGCTGACAGAACCAGCATGCCAAATGTCAACTTAATTGGCCTTGTAGATCCTGAGATATTAGCCAAAAGACATTGTTAGCTATAACAGCGCCCCCTATAATATTTCATGCAAAAGCAAATGCATGCTACCTCAGAATCATGTCTAGAAGCAACGTGTGAAAGATCATCAGATTTGAGTTAAGCATGAAGGAGTTACACATGTTTGAGTAAAATTTGCAATTCACGGTACACATTCATTTGCATATGTCGGCCATCTTGTTTTGAAATGTCAGGATGTTTGTAATAATTATTGACCAACTCACTCCTGTGAACGTTTTGACACCAAGGTCATGGGGATCAGACAAAAATCCAGGGACTAGTTCGCGAAAATAGATTTTGCAAAGTATGCTAATTAGCAAAAAATCTAAGTGGGCGGAACTTAGTGGTTCTATGTACCTTTTTGATTCATCGGGACCCAAGGATCATGAAGAAAAAAAAATTTCGTCTCTACTCCACACGGCGTGGAAAATCCTTTAATGAAAGCGTTTTCTGTCGCTGTAGCGCCCCCTTGAGGCCAATCAGGCTGATATTTTGCGCCTGAGTAGCGGGAGGGTTTACTATCTTTTGACCAAGTACCAAGTCTGTAGGCCTTACGGTTTGGGCTGTGCGATCCGTTTTAAGGCAGAATTTTTGTTCGGAATAATAATAATAATAAAAATCAGAACAAAAACAATAGGCTTCCTTTGCACGTTGTGCTCGGAAGCCTAATAATAATAATAAAAATCTGAACGAAAACAATAGGCTTCCTTTGCACTTTGTGCTCGGAAGCCTAAATATAGCCGCAAGCGACAATTAATGGGGTTCTCGCAGAATAGGCCTGTTTGGAAACAATAGGCCTACATCGCTGATATGGTACCCTTAAAATCATGTCCTTAAGTAGAATCTGAAATTTGAACCCATTTGAATAAAGTATGGAGGAGTTACAGACGTTCAAGTAAAACTTGTGATAAGCCAAAGAGGTTCATCTGCATATGGAGGCCATCTTGAATCAAAATGTCAACATTGTTTCTATAATTACCTAATGTCAGACTCATGTGAATGTTTTGGCACCATGCTCAAGAGAATTGGACAAAAATGCACAGACTTATTGACAAAAGTATGCTTTGCATTTCGTGCTCGAACCCCTAAATATAGCTGCAAGCGGCAATGGCATGGTCCTAACACGAAGGGGCCTAATTGGGACCTTTGGCCAGTCTGAGAGGTCAATGAGGCCTTAGGACACATGAACTATTTAGGCCAAACAAGGTAAAAATGAATCTATGATTTTGTTATATCTTCAACTAGCAGCTAACATTTGGAAATGTCTCATGTACTTACGAAGTGCCCCATAGACACCCTGTAAATATTTCTTTATGATTGGGCCTTGTTGGGCCTTTCAAAGAGCTGCTGAAACCTCAGTGGCCAATGGCAGCCATTGTGTATAGTAAATATCAACAACAACATGGAATCGGATTAAGTACATCACTCACTAACTGCATGTCACGTGTCCATGAGGTGTCCATTAAAGCAAGGATCTGCACAATGAGGCCTTAGTGTTGGTGTAAGGAGCATCAGTACAGAGAGACCATAAGCAGTTTTGGACAGTGAGGTTTCACAAGTGCTAATGAACCATTTGTTTTAGTTTAGCAAAGGACATGATATGACTGGTGAGCACCGTTTTTAATTATGATAAATATTTTTGTTCATATGTTATGACTTTTGACCTGTACAGAGAAATAAGTTCTTGAATGTAGATGAACAAAGCAATATATGGTCTTAGAGTGCCACCTGCTGGTGAAACAATTTACTACTGTCCCATAGAGGAGCTGAGCTGTTACAAATGCACATACAGATTTTTCAATCAGGTACTGCTCTTTGAATATTTCACTCACTTGGACATATATGGTATCAGAGGAATCCTAAGGACCTGAACTTTAATTATTGATAATAAAATGTGGAACTTTCATCACTATGTGGCTTACAGGCCCCTCCCAATTACAGAAATCCAGCATGAACACAGAAACTGCACATAACATGTAATTGTGCAATTGTAGCTCTCCCTTTTGATGGATTTCTGTCATATTGTACAGGCTCCTTCAGGGTAAGACTCTACATATGTATGTAAATTGTGGTCTTAATTGGGCTTCATTTGTTTGAGATACAGCTGAAAAAATGTAAAAACTCAGCACACTTCGACTAATTGATTTATTGTTTCAACAGTGTGTCCAAATGTTGTACTTTTTTGGATAATTATTTACCTACAGACTCTGCAGATTCCAACAAAGTCAATTGTTTTGGAATAGAGCCAAATTCCACGGACTAGTTCGAAAAAGTTCAATTTTGAACAACTGGTTATTGAGAAAAAACGATGCATTTTTTCACAACACTTGCAATTACAAAGTTGTTAGGCCATCTGCAGAGTATACAAAGCTGCAAACTGCGTGTCAATACACTTAATTTTTGCTTAGATATATCACATTTTCTTGATATAGCGCCACCTAGTGGCTATTGTTACGTAATTTTTTATGCACTTAGGAAGTGCCCCCAGGAACATACCAGTCAAGTCTCATGATGATTGGACCTTGTTAAGGTAGTCAAACAGCTGCTGAAAACTAATTGGCCGATGACGATCACAATTTTGCCCGAATCGCGTTGTCCTTAATTTTCCACTTAAAGCTTTGCAAATAGAAGCAGCATGCCAAAGGATGGTTCAAACTGCCTTGCGGATGCTGAGATATACACTTGTAGCATTTACAGCGCCCCCTATATGAATATTGGCTCCTCCTTTGACTTGGTACCTCAGAATCATGTGAGTAAGTTGAATATGCAATTTGAACACATTTGAGTAAAGTATACAATTGTTATGAATTTTTAAGAAAAACAGACGAAGAGCTGAAGAGGTTCATTTGTATATGGCGGCCATCTTGAATCCGAATTCTAACATTTTTTGGATAATTATTAACCTCCAGACTCTTACAAACAATTTGGCACCATGCTCAACAGAATTGGACAAAAATCCACAGACTAGTTCGCAAAAGTAGGTTTTGCAAATTATGCAAAATAGCAAAAAATCTAAGTGGGCGGAGCTTAGTGGTTGTATCGACCTTTTTGATTCGGCAGGACCCAAGGATTCAGGGGGAAAAAAAATTTCGTCTCTACGCCACACGTGGTAGGAGCCCCGTAAGAAAAGGCGTTGTCCTTCGCTGTAGCGCCCCCATGAGGCCAATCATTCTGATTTTTTGCGCCTGAGTAGCGGGAGGGTTTACTACCTACTGACCAAGCCTCAAGTCTGTAGGCCTTACGGTTTGGGCTGTGCGATCGTTTGTAGTGCAGAAAAAGAACCGGAAGAATAATAATAATAAATATAGCCGCAAGCGGCAATTAACGGGGTTCTCGCTTAACAGGCCTGTTTGGAAGCAATAGGCCTACATCGCTGCCATGCTACCTTTAAAAGCATTTCTATAAGTAGAATCTTAAATTTGAACCCATTTGAGCAAAGTATGGAGTTAGAGATGTTCAAGTAAAACCTGTGATAAGCTGAAGAGGTTCATTTGCCATCATGAATCAAAATGTCAATTCATTCTATAATTACCTAGGGTCAGACTCATGTGAACGTTTTGGCACCAAGCTCAAGGGACTTGGTGAAAAATTCATAGACTTATTGACAAAAGTATGTTTTGCAAATTATGCAAATTAGCTCAAAATCTAAGTGGGCTGAGCTTTATGATCCAACAGCAAATTAGTTTGTCAAGTTTTGCCAAGGAATAAGGGACAAAAAGATTTCATCTCTAGGCCTTACGGTGTAGGAGATATAGACCTCAATGCTTTTCCCTTTGCTATAGCGCCACCATCTGGCCAAAGAATGTCATTTTCCTTGGCTGAGTCATTTTACACCTGCTGGACCTTGCTGCCAAGGGAGGTGTTTCTGGGCCTTATGGTCTTTGCTCCACATTGCATTTTGCATAATGTCTCAGAGCCACTGTAGTTCAACAGCACAATGTATAGTTTTAGACTGCCATCTGCTGGTGAGAAATGACTACTTTCCCATATTTTTAGATCAGCCATGAAAGCACATACAGAAAGATTTAAGCATGTACTCCTATGTGGATATTTACCTAACATGGGCATGTACGGTATCAGCTGAATCCTAAGGATCTGAACTTTAACAAAAAATTGTTGCACTTTTATTACTATGTAGCTTACAGGCCACTCCCAATAACACAGATCTAGCATGTATTCCTCAAGTCAAATATAAGCTATATGTGTACACTAATATACACCTATAACTCAAAAATGCTTTCCCCAAAAATTTTAAAACGTCACATACTTGATCAGACTGAGGACCAGATGTCATAATTAAGTTGGGGTGCCACTGCGTTCCTAGATGGCGCTATAACATAAAAAAGCCCATTTAATCAGTTTTTGTCCAATTGTAGCGCCCCCTTTTGGTAAATTTTGATCATATTGTACATACGTCTTCAGGACAAGACCATACATACTTCTGTCACGTTTGGTCTTGATTGGACTTAATTTGTTTGAGTTATAGCTAAAAGAATGTTTAAAGCTCCCCACACTTCAATTAATTGTTTTATTACAACAAAAGTTTGTCCAAATGTTGAACTTTTTTTGATAATTATTTACCTACAGACTCTGCAGATTCCAACAAGGTCAACTGTTTGTGAATATCGCAAAATTCCACGGACTAGTTCGAAAAGCTTCAATTTTGAACATTTGGAAACTGAGAAAAAGCAAAGCATTTTTTGACAACACTTGCAATTACAAAGTTGTTAGACCCTCTGCAGAGTATAAAAAGAAGCAAACTGCGTGTCAATATGCTTAATTTTCACAGAGATATATAATATTTTCTTGATATAGCGCCCCCTAGTGGCTATCGTTATGACAATTTTTCTGCTCTTAGGGAGGCCTCCCAGGGACATACCAGTCAAATCCCATGATGATTGGACCTTGTTAAGGTTGTCAAACAGCTGATGACAGCTGATTGGTCGATGACAATCACAATTTTGCTCGAATCGAGTTGTCCTTAATTTTCCCTCTACAGCCTTGCCCATAGAAGCAGCATGCCAAGCGGCGGTCCGATCCGCCTTACGGATGCTGAGATATAAACTTGAAGCATTTACAGCGCCCCCTATATGAATATTGGCTTCTCCTTTGACAAGCTACCTCAGAATCATGTCTGAAAGTAGAATATGAAATGTAAACACATTTGAGTAAACCATGAGTTTGTTATAGATTTTTAAGTAAAACATAAAATAAGCCGAAGAGGTTCATTTGCATATGGCGGCCATCTTGAATCGAAATTTCAACGTTTTTTTGATAATTATTAAACTACAGGCTCCTGCGAACATTTTGACACCAAGCTCAAGAAAATTGGACAAAAATCCACGGAGGAGTACACAAAAGTAGGTTTTGCAAATTATGCAAAATAGCAAAAAATCTAAGTAGGCGGAGCTTAGTGGTTGTATGTACCTTTTTGATTCGGCAGGACCCAAGGAATCAGGGAAAAAAAAGATTTCGTCTCTACGCCACACGGGGTGGAAAATCTTTTAATGAAAGCGTTTTCCTTCGCTGTAGCGCCCCCTTGAGGCCAATTGGGCTGATATTTTGCGCCTGAGTAGCGAGACCGACTACTACCTATTGACCAAGTCTCAAGTGTCTAGGCCTTACGGTTTGGGCTGTGCGATTCGTTTTATGGCAGAAAAAGAAAAAGAATAATAATAATAATAACAAATTAAAATCAGAACAAACACAATAGGGTTTCAAGCACTTCGTGCTCGAACCCCTAATAACAAATTAAAATCAGAACAAACACAATAGGGTTTCAAGCACTTCGTGCTCGAACCCCTAATAATAAATATAGCCGCAAGCGACAATTAACGGGGTTCTCGCAGAATAGGCCTGTTTGGAAACAATAGGCCTACATCGCTGATATGGTACCCTTAAAATCATGTCCTTAAGTAGAATCTGAAATTTGAACCCATTTGAATAAAGTATGGAGGAGTTACAGACGTTCAAGTAAAACTTGTGATAAGCCGAAGAGGTTCATCTGCATATGGAGGCCATCTTGAATCAAAATGTCAACATTGTTTCTATAATTACCTAATGTCAGACTCATGTGAATGTTTTGGCACCATGCTCAAGAGAATTGGACAAAAATGCACAGACTTATTGACAAAAGTATGCTTTGCATTTCGTGCTCGAACCCCTAAATATAGCTGCAAGCGGCAATGGCATGGTCCTAACACGAAGGGGCCTAATTGGGACCTTTGGCCAGTCTGAGAGGTCAATGAGGCCTTAGGACACATGAACCATTTAGGCCAAACAAGGTAAAAATGAATCTATGATTTTGTTATATCTTCGATTAGCAGCTAACATTTGGAAATGTCTCATGTACTTACGAAGTGCCCCATAGACACCCTGTAAATATTTCTTTATGATTGGGCCTTGTTGGGCCTTTCAAAGAGCTGCTGAAACCTCAGTGGCCAATGGCAGCCATTGTGTATAGTAAATATCAACAACAACATGGAATCGGATTAAGTACATCACTCACTAACTGCATGTCACGTGTCCATGAGGTGTCCATTAAAGCAAGGATCTGCACAATGAGGCCTTAGTGTTGGTGTAAGGAGCATCAGTACAGAGAGACCATAAGCAGTTTTGGACAGTGAGGTTTCACAAGTGCTAATGAACCATTTGTTTTAGTTTAGCAAAGGACATGATATGACTGGTGAGCACCGTTTTTAATTATGATAAATATTTTTGTTCATATGTTATGACTTTTGACCTGTACAGAGAAATAAGTTCTTGAATGTAGATGAACAAAGCAATATATGGTCTTAGAGTGCCACCTGCTGGTGAAACAATTTACTACTGTCCCATAGAGGAGCTGAGCTGTTACAAATGCACATACAGATTTTTCAATCAGGTACTGCTCTTTGAATATTTCACTCACATGGACATATATGGTATCAGAGGAATCCTAAGGACCTGAACTTTAATTATTGATAATAAAATGTGGAACTTTCATCACTATGTGGCTTACAGGCCCCTCCCAATTACAGAAATCCAGCATGAACACAGAAACTGCACATAACATGTAATTGTGCAATTGTAGCTCTCCCTTTTAATGGATTTCGGTCATATTGTACAGGCTCCTTCAGGGTAAGACTCTACATATGTATGTAAATTGTGGTCTTAATTGGGCTTCATTTGTTTGAGATACAGCTGAAAGAATGTAAAAACTCAGCACACTTCGACTAATTGATTTATTGTTTCAACAGTGTGTCCAAATGTTGTACTTTTTTGGATAATTATTTACCTACAGACTCTGCAGATTCCAACAAAGTCAATTGTTTTGGAATAGAGCCAAATTCCACGGACTAGTTCGAAAAAGTTCAATTTTGAACAACTGGTTATTGAGAAAAAACGATGCATTTTTTCACAACACTTGCAATTACAAAGTTGTTAGGCCATCTGCAGAGTATACAAAGCTGCAAACTGCGTGTCGATACACTTAATTTTTGCTTAGATATATCACATTTTCTTGATATAGCGCCACCTAGTGGCTATCGTTACGTAATTTTTTATGCACTTAGGAAGTGACCCCAGGAACATACCAGTCAAGTCTCATGATGATTGGACCTTGTTAAGGTAGTCAAACAGCTGCTGAAAACTAATTGGCCGATGACGATCACAATTTTGCCCGAATCGCGTTGTCCTTAATTTTCCACTTATAGCTTTGCCCATAGAAGCAGCATGCCAAAGGATGGTTCAAACTGCCTTGCGGATGCTGAGATATACACTTGTAGCATTTACAGCGCCCCCTATATGAATATTGGCTCCTCCTTTGACTTGGTACCTCAGAATCATGAGAGTAAGTTCAATATGCAAATTGAACACATTTGAGTAAAGTATACAATTGTTATGAATTTTTAAGTAAAACAGACGAAGAGCCGAAGAGGTTCATTTGCATATGGCGGCCATCTTGAATCCGAATTCTAACATTTTTTGGATAATTATTAACCTCCAGACTCTTACAAACAATTTGGCACCAAGCTCAAGAAAATTGGACAAAAATCCACAGACTAGTTCGCAAAAGTAGGTTTTGCAAATTATGCAAAATAGCAAAAAATCTAAGTGGGCGGAGCTTAGTGGTTGTATTGACCTTTTTGATTCGGCAGGACTCAAGGAATCAGGGGGAAAAAAAATTTCGTCTCTACGCCTCACGTGGTAGGAGCCCCGTAAGAAAATGCGTTGTCCTTCGCTGTAGCGCCCCCATGAGGCCAATCAGTCTGATTTTTTGCGCCTGAGTAGCGGGAGGGTTTACTACCTACTGACCAAGCCTCAAGTCTGTAGGCCTTACGGTTTGGGCTGTGCGATCGTTTGTAGTGCAGAAAAAGAACCGGAAGAATAATAATAATAATAATAATAAAAATAAAAATCCTAACAATTATAATAGGGTTTCAAGCACTTCGTGCTCGAACCCCTAAAAATCCTAACAATTATAATAGGGTTTCAAGCACTTCGTGCTCGAACCCCTAATAAATATAGCCGCAAGCGACAATTAACGGGGTTCTCGCAAAATAGGCCTGTTTGGAAAAAATAGGTCTACATCGCTGATATGGTACCCTTAAAATCATGTCCTTAAGTAGAATCTGAAATTTGAACCCATTTGAATATAGTATGGAGGAGTTACAGACGTTCAAGTAAAACATACGATAAGCCGAAGAGGTTCATTTGCACATGGCAGCCATCTTGAATCGAAATGTCAACATTCATTCTATAATTAGACATGGTCAGACTCTTGTGAACGTTTTGGCACAAAGCTCAAGAGAATTGGACAAAAATTCACAGACTTGTGGAAAAAAGTAAGTTTAGCTAATTATGCATATTAGCTCAAAATCTAAGTGGGCGGAGGTAAATGGTCCAAATGGCAGATTAGTTTGAATTAAGCCAAGGAATCAGGGAAAAAAAAGATTTCGTCTCTAGGCCTTGCGGTGTAGGAGATATAGACCTAAACGCGTATCCCTTTTCTATATCGCCACCATCTGGCCAAAGAGTGTCATTTTCCTTGGCTGAGTCATGTCATACCTGCTGTATCTTGCTGGCAAGTGAAGTGTTTCTGGACCTTATGGTCTTTGCTCAAAATTGCATTTTGCCTCAGATCCACTGTAGTTCAACTTCACAATGTATAGTCTTATATGAGAAAGCTGTTATTTCTCACCAGCAGATGGCAGTCTGTTTGGATCAGAAATATTTCACAAACAGAAATATTTGTGCGTGTACTCCTATGTGGATAATTACCTTACATGGACATACATGGTATCAGCTGAATCCTAAGGATCTGAACTTTAATAATTATCAAAAAAAACTTGCACTTCTATTACTATGTAGCTTACAGGCCCCTCCCAAAAAGAGAGATCCAGCATGTATTCCACAAGTCAAATGTATGCTATATATGTACACATATATACACCTATAACTCAAAAACGCTTTAACCAAAAATTTCAAAATTTCACAAGCTTGATAAGCCTGAGGAGCAGATGTCATAATTAAATTGTGGTGCCACTGCAATCCTAGATGGCGCTATAACACAAAAAATACTTTTTAATAAGTTATTGTCCAATTGTAGCGCCCCCTTTGGGTGGATTTAGGCCATAATAGAAATGCTCCTTCAGGGTATGGTCTTACATAATCCTATAAAGTTTGGTCTGGATTGGGCTTCTTTTCTTGGAGTTATAGATGAAAGAAACTATAAAGCAGCTCACACTTCAGTTTATTGACATGTTGTAACAACACAATGTTAAAAAGTCATACTTTTTTTAAAGATTGTTTACCTACAGACTCTACAGATTGTAACAAAACCAATTGTTTGGGAATAGCTTCAGATTCCATGGACTAGTTCGAAAACCTCAATTTTCAAACAACTGGCCATTGAGAAAAAACAATACATTTCTCGACAATACTTGCTATTACAAAGTTGTAAGGCAATATACAGAGTACAGAGTCCAGCAAACTGCATGTCAATATGCTTAATTTTCGCTGAGATATTACATATTTTCTTGTTATAGCGCCCCCTAGTGGCTATCGTTACGAAACGTCTTCTGCTCTTAGGAAGTGCCACCATGGACATGCCAGTCAAATATCATAATGATTGACCTTTGTCAAGCTTGTCAGGGAGCTGCTGAGTTCTGATTGGCCGATGACGTTACAATTTGGCGAGTATCGACTTGTCCTTTATTTTCCACTTAGAGCCTTGCCTAAAGCAGCTGTATGCCAAGCGGCGGATCGATCGGACTTGCGGATGTTGAGATATGAATTTCTAGTATTTAGAGCGCCCCCTATGTGAATTTTCGCACCACCGACGACATGCTACCTCAAAATCATGTCCCTAAGCAGAATCTGAAATTGCAACCCATTTGAGTAAAGTATGCAGAAGTAACAGCTGTTCATGTAAAAAGGGCGATAAGCCGATAAGGTTCATTTGCATATGGCAGCTACATTGAATTGAAATGTCAACGTTTTTTTGATGATTATTAAGCTTCAGACTCCTGCGAACGTTTTGACACCAAGCTCAAGAAAATTGGACAAAAATCCACGGACTAGTACGCAAAAGTAGGTTTTGCAAATTATGCAAAATAGCAAAAAATCTAAGTGGGCGGAGCTTAGTGGTTGTATCGACCTTTTTGATTCGGCAGGACTCAAGGAATCAGGGGGAAAAAAAATTTCGTCTCTACGCCTCACGTGGTAGAAGCCCCGTAAGAAAAGGTGTTGTCCTTCGCTGTAGCGCCCCCATGAGGCCAATCAGTCTGATTTTTTGCGCCTGAGTAGCGGGAGGGTTTACTACCTACTGGCCAAGCCTCAAGTCTGTACGCCTTACGGTTTGGGCTGTGCGATCACTTTTAGTGCAGAAAAAGAACCGGAAGAATAATAATAAATAAATATAGCCGCAAGCGACAATTAACGGGGTTCTCGCAGAATAGGCCTGTTTGGAAAAAATAGGCCTACATCGCTGATATGGTATCCTTAAAATCATGTCCTTAAGTAGAATCTGAAATTTGAACCCATTTGAATAAAATATGGAGGAGTTACAGACGTTCAAGTAAAACATACGATAAGCCGAAGAGGTTCATTTGCACATGGCAGCCTTCTTGAATCGAAATGTCAACATTCATTCTATAATTAGACATGGTCAGACTCTTGTGAACAAAGCTCAAGAGAATTGGAAAAAAATTCACAGACTTGTGGAAAAAAGTAAGTTTAGCTAATTATGCATATTAGCTCAAAATCTAAGTGGGCGGAGGTAAATGGTCCAAATGGCAGATTAGCTTGAATTAAGCCAAGGAATCAGGGAAAAAAAAGATTTCGTCTCTAGGCCTTACGGTGTAGGATATATAGACCTAAACGCGTATCCCTTTTCTATATTGCCACCATCTGGCCAAAGAGTGTCATTTTCCTTGGCTGAGTCATGTCATACCTGCTGTACCTTGCTGGCAAGTGAAGTGTTTCTGGACCTTATGGTCTTTGCTCAACATTGCATTTTGCCTCAGATCCACTGTAGTTCAACATCACAATGTATAGTCTTATATGAGAAAGCTGTTATTTCTCACCAGCAGATGGCAGTCTGTTTGGATCAGAAATATTTCACTAACAGAAATATTTGAGCGTGTACTCCTATGTGGATAATTACCTTACATGGACATATGTGGTATCAGCTGAATCCTAAGGATCTGAACTTTAATAATTATCAGAAAAAAACTTGCACTTCTATTACTATGTAGCTTACAGGCCCCTCCCAAAAAGAGAGATCCAGCATGTATTCCACAAGTCAAATATATGCTATATATGTACACATATATACACCTATAACTCAAAAACGCTTTCACCAAAAATTTCAAAATTTCACAAGCTTGATAAGCCTGAGGAGCAGATGTCATAATTAAATTGTGGTGCCACTGCAATCCTAGATGGCGCTATAACACAAAAAATACTTTTTAATAAGTTATTGTCCAATTGTAGCGCCCCCTTTGGGTGGATTTAAGCCATAATAGACATGCTCCTTCAGGGTATGGTCTTACATAATCTTATAAAGTTTGGTCTGGATTGGGCTTCTTTTCTTGGAGTTATAGATGAAAGAACCTATAAAGCAGCTCACACTTCAGTTTGTTGACATGTTGTAACAACACAATGTTAAAAAGTCATACTTTTTTTAAAGATTATTTACCTACAGACTCTACAGATTCCAACAAGACCAAATGTTTGGGAATAGCATCAGATTCCACGGACTAGTTCGAAAACCTCAATTTTCAAACAACTGGCCATTGAGAAAAATTAATACATTTCTTGACAATACTTGCTATTACAAAGTTGTTAGGCAATATACAGAGTACAGAGTCCAGCAAACTGCATGTCAATATGCTTAATTTTTGCTGAGATATTACATATTTTCTTGTTATAGCGCCCCCTAGTGGCTATCGTTACGAAACGTCTTCTGCTCTTAGGAAGTGCCTCCATGGACATGCCAGTCAAGTATCATAATGATTGACCTTTGTCAAGCTTGTCAGGAAGCTGCTGAGTTCTGATTGGCCGATGACGTTACAATTTGGCGAGTATCGACTTGTCCTTTATTTTCCACTTAGAGCCTTGCCTAAAGCAGCTGTATGCCAAGCGGCGGACCGATGGGACTTGCGGATGCTGAGATATGAATTTCTAGTATTTAGAGCGCCCCCTATGTGAATTTTGGCACCACCGACGACATGCTACCTCAAAATCATGTCCCTAAGCAGAGTCTGAAATTGCAACCCATTTGAGTAAAGTATGCAGGAGTAACAGCTGTTCATGTAAAACGGGCGATAAGCCGATAAGGTTCATTTGCATATGGCAGCTACATTGAATCGAAATGTCAACGTTTTTTTGATAATTATTAAGCTTCAGACTCTTACGAACGTTTTGACACCAAGCTCAAGAAAATTGGACAAAAATCCACGGACTAGTACGCAAAAGTAGGTTTTGCAAATTATGCAAAATAGCAAAAAATCTAAGTGGGCGGAGCTTAGTGGTTGTATCGACCTTTTTGATTCGGCAGGACCCAAGGAATCAGGGGGAAAAAAGATTTCGTCTCTACGCCACACGTGGTAGGAGCCCCGTAAGAAAAGGCGTTGTCCTTCGCTGTAGCGCCCCCATGAGGCCAATCATTCTGATTTTTTGCGCCTGAGTAGCGGGAGGGTTTACTACCTACTGACCAAGCCTCAAGTCTGTAGGCCTTACAGTTTGGGCTGTGCGATCGTTTGTAGGGCAGAAAAAGAACCGGAAGAATAATAATAATAAATATAGCCGCAAGCGGCGATTTACGGCTTCCTCGCTTTGTATGAAATAAATTTGCTTACTTTTGCCACTTCGAGATCATACACAACATTACATACTCACAGCTGACATAGCAGATTTCTGATTTTGATCCGTCTGTGAGCCTCAAGCTGCATTTGTAAATATTATATGAGATGGGTGGTGGATAATTCACAGTGCAACACTGCCATCTGGTGGTGGTGTTTTGTACTGGACCTTATGGATCAAACCAAGCAGTGCTGTTGGAGCTTTACCCACATACATTTTAACATGAACTACAATGTGAATTATGACCCGATATGCACATATTTGGTATCAGCAGAATCACAAGAGCCAGAACCTTAATAATGATTAAAAATAAAGTGGAATTCCATTACTGCATGGCATCCAGATGCTGCTTAAAATAGGTCTGTAAATTTCCATAAAAATATCACACATAAATACCTGTAACTCAAAAATGCTTTTGCCAAATGTTATGAAACATTACAAGCTTCTTTCATATGTGCTCCAGAACAACTCATTACATTCTGTTGGTACTGCATCCTTAGGTGGCGCTATAACAAATTAAAAATATATTTTTAAGTATTTTTACCAATTCTAGCGTCTCCTGTATGTGCATTTTGATCATAATTGATACACTTCTTCAGAGTAATACCATGCACATGTGTACCCATTTTGGTTTGATTTGGGTGAAGTTTGAATGAGTTATAGCTAAAAGAGTTCATTGGGCTCCGCCCACTTGTGTTTGTTGACGTATTGCAGCAACAGCGTGTCCAAATCTAAATGTTTTTTTGATAATTATGTACCTACAGGCAATACACTTTGCAATGAGACCAATTGTGTGTTGATAGGACCAAAACTCACGGACTAGTACGATAAATTCCATAATCACATACCTGACAATTGAAGAAAATCTATCATTTTTTTTTAAATAGTTGCAACTGCAATATTGTTAGACACTACGTAGTGTGTATTATGAAACTATTAGCATGTCGATAGGGTAAATTTTCATTGAGATATTCCATATTTTATGTTTAAAAAATATATTGCGCCCCCTTGTGGCTATCAACACGAAATTTTTTTTGCTAATACAAAGTGTGTCCATGAACATACCATGCAAATGCCATGATGATTGGGCATTGTTAAGCCTGTCAAAAAAAATGGTGAATTAAAATTGAAATTTGATTGGCTGTTGACATCGTTAAACGTGCCCGTATTGAGTCGTCCTTAATTTCCCATATGTAGGCTTGCTCACTGATTCAGCATGCCAAATGTCAACTTAATTGGCCTTGTAGATCCTGAGATATTAGCCAAAAGACATTGTTAGCTATAACAGCGCCCCCTATAATAATTCAAGCAACAGCAAATGCATGCTACCTCCAAATCATGTCTAGAAGCGTCGTGTGAAAGGTAATCAGATTTGAGTTAAGCATGAAGGAGTTAAAAGCTGCATTTGTAAGCATTATATGAGATGGGTGGTGGATTATTCACAGTGCAACACTGCCATCTGGTGGTGGTGTGTTGTACTGGACCTTATGTATCAAACCAAGCAGTGCTGTTGGAGCTTTACCCACATACATTTGAACATGAACTACAATCTGAATTATGACCTGATATGCACATATTTGGTATCAGCAGAATCACAAGAACCTGAACCTTAAGGATTATTAACAAAAATGTGGAATTCCATTACTGCATGGCATCCAGATGCTACTAAAAGAGTTCTGTGACTTGCCTTAAAAATATCATACATGAACAGCTGTAACTCAAAAATGCTTTTGTCAAATGTTATGAAACGTCACAGGCTTCTTTCATATGTGCTCCAAAACAAATCATTACATTTTGTTAATAATAAGATAAGACAAGATAATCCTTGGATGATGGGCTCTCAGCCCTCTTCATGGCACAGTGTGTATCAGTCTGTCACTGCCTGAGAGACAGTGGGTAGCACCGACTTCAGTATAACCCATGCATCACTACTTACAACATATGCCCAATAAGTATGTATGTATATGCTATACAGGTACACATATACAGCTTGTGTGTGTGTGTGTGTGTATATATATATATATATATATATATATATATATATATATATATATATATATATATATATATTCATATGTTATATCAATTTGTAAATGTTGGAAAAATATATTATTTAATTATTATTTTTATTATTTACTACTGTTGTCTCTTAGTAAAGCTATTTGAATCTGAGAGAGAGAGAGAGAGATAAGAGGCAGAGAGCATGTCAGAAGGAGAAGGGGGGAAGGGGGACTCTTCAATAATGCCTTTGAATACATTGCTGAGAGTAACTCACATATGTTTGACCGCGTACTAGTCTGTGCTTAATGACTTAATATGGACATATGTGGTATCAGCCGAATCACAAGAACCTGAACTTTAATAATTATTAAAAAAAAGTTGAAATTTCATTACTGCGTGGCATCCAGGCTCTTCTTAGCACTGGTGTGTACCTTGCATTCTAAACATGACACATAAACAGCTGTAAGTCAAAAATGCTTTTGCCAAATGTTATGAAAAAACACAAGCTTCTTTCATATGTGCTTCAGAACAGATCAATACATTTTGTTGGTACTGCATCCATAGGTGGCGCTATAACAAATTAAAAACTTATTTTTAAGCATTTTTTCCAATTGTAGCGCCCCCTGTATGTGCATTTTGATCATATTTGAAACACTTCTTCAGAGGAAGATCTTGCACATGTGTACCCATTTTGGTTTGATTTGGGTGAACTTTGAATGAGTTATAGCTAAAAGAGTGCATCGGGCTCCGCCCACTTGTGTTTGTTGACGTATTGTAGCAACAGCGTGTCCAAATCTAAACATTTTTTTAATAATTATGTACCTACAGGCAAGACACTTTGCAATGAGACCAATTGTGTGTTGATAGGACCAAAACTCACGGACTAGTACGATAAATTCCATAATCACATACCTGACAATTGAAGAAAATCTATACTTTTTTTCTAAATAGTTGCAATTGCAATATTGTTAGACACTAGGTAGAGTGTATTATGAAATTATTAACATGTCGATAGGTCAAATTTTCACTGAGATATTCCATATTTCATGTTTAAAAAATAAATTGCGCCCCCTTGTGGCTATCAACACGAAAATTTTTCTGCAAATACAAAGTGTGTCCATGAACATACCATGCAAATGCCATGATGATTGGGCATTGTTAAGCCTGTCAAAAAAATGATGAAGAAAAACTGAACTTTGATTGGCTGTTGACATCGTTAAACGTGCCCGTATTGAGTCGTCCTTAATTTCCCATATGTAGGCTTGCTCACAGAACCAGCATGCCAAATGTCAACTTAATTGGCCTTGTAGATGCTGAGATATTAGCCAAAAGACAATGTTAGCTATAACAGCGCCCCCTATAATATTTCATGCAACAGCAAATGCATGCTACCTCAGAATCATGTCTAGAAGCAACGTGTGAAAGGTCATCAGATTTGAGTTAAGCATAAAGGAGTTACAGATATTTGAGTAAAATTTGCAATTCACGGTACACATTCATTTGCATATGTCGGCCATCTTGTTTCGAAATGTCAGGATGTTTGTAATAATTATTGACCAGCTCCCTCATGTGAACGTTTTGACACCAAGGTCATGGGGATCAGACAAAAATCCAGGGACTAGTTCGCGAAAATAGATTTTGCGAATTATGCTAATTAGCAAAAAATCTAAGTGGGCGGAGCTTAGTGGTTCTATGTACCTTTTTGATTCATCGGGACCCAAGGATCATGGAGAAAAAAAAAATTCGTCTCTACTCCACACGGCGTGGAAAATCCTTTAATGAAAGCGTTTTCTGTCGCTGTAGCGCCCCCTTGAGGCCAATCAGGCTGATATTTTGCGCCTGAGTAGCGGGAGGGTTTACTATCTTTTGACCAAGTACCAAGTCTGTAGGCCTTACGGTTTGGGCTGTGCGATCCGTTTTAAGGCAGAATTTTTGTTCGGAATAATAATAATAATAAATATAGCCGCAAGCGGCAATTAACGGGGTTCTCGCTTAACAGGCCTGTTTGGAAGCAATAGGCCTACATCGCTGACATGCTACCTTTAAAAGCATTTCTATAAGTAGAATCTGAAATTTGAACCCATTTGAGCAAAGTATGAAGGAGTTAGAGATGTTCAAGTAAAACCTGTGATAAGCTGAAGAGGTTCATTTGCATATGGCGGCCATCTTGAATCAGAATGTCAACATTCGTTCTATAATTACCTAGGGTCAGACTCGTGAACGTTTTGGCACCAAGCTCAAGGGAATTGGTCAAAAATTCAAAGACTTATTGACAAAAGTATATTTTGCAAATTATGCAAATTAGCTCAAAATCTAAGTGGGCTGAGCTAAATGATCCAATAGCAAATTAGTTTGTCTAAAGTCAAGGAATAAGGGAAAAAAAAGATTTCATCTATAGGCCTTACGGTGTAGGAGATATAGACCGCAATGCTTTTCCCTTTGCTATAGCGCCACCATCTGGCCAAAGAGTGTCATTTTCCTTGGCTGAGTCATTTCACACCTGCTGGATGTTGCTGCCAAGGGAGGTGTTTCTGGGCCTTATGGTCTTTGCTCCACATTGCATTTTGCATAATGTCTCAGAGCCACTGTAGTTCAACAGCACAATGTATAGTTTTAGACTGCCATCTGCTGGTGAGAAATAACTACTTTCACATATATTTAGCTCTGCCATGAATGCACATATTTGCCCTGTGAAGGTCTGGCGTCCCCTCCAGGGTGTATTCCCGCCTTGCGCCCGATGATTCCAGGTAGGCTCTGGACCCCCCGCGACCCTAAGTTGGATAAGCGGTTACAGATAATGGATGGATGGATGGATGAATGCACATATAGAAACATTTGAGCGTGTACTCCTATGTGGATATTTACCTAACATGGACATATGTGGTATTAGCTGAATCCTAAGGATCCGAACTTTAATACTGATCAAAAAATTGTTGCCTTGCGCCCAATGATTCCAGGTAGGCTCTGGACCCACCGCGACCCTGAACTGGATAAGCGGTTACAGATAATGAATGAATGAAAAAATTGTTGCACTTTTATTACTATGTAGCTTACAGGCCCCTCACAATAAGAGAGATCTAGCATGTATTCCACAAGTCAAATATTTGCTATATGTGTACACTAATATACACCTATAACTCAAAAACACTTTCCCCAAAAATTTTAAAACTTCACATGCTTGATCAGACTGAGGAGCAGATGTCATAATTAAGTTGGCGTGCCACTGCATTCCTAGATGGCGCTATAACATAAAAAAGCCAATTAAATCAGTTTTTGTCCAATTGTAGCGCCCCCTTTTGGTAAATTTTGATCATATTGTACATACTTCTTCAGGGTAGGACCATACATACGTCTGTCATGGTTGGTCTTGATTAGACTTAATTTGTTTGAGTTATAGCTAAAAGAATGTTTAAAGCTCCACACGCTTCAATTAATTGTTTTATTACAACAAAAGTTTGTCCAAATGTTGAACTTTTTTTGATAATTATTTACCTACAGACTCTGCAGATTCCAACAAGGTCAACTGTTTGGGAATATCGCAAAATTCCACGGACTAGTTCGAAAAGGTTCAATTTTGAACATTTGGAAACTGAGAAAAAGCAAAGCATTTTTTGACAACACTTGCAATTACAAAGTTGTTAGGCCCTCTGCAGAGTATAAAAAGAAGCAAACTGTGTGTCAATATGCTTAATTTTCACAGAGATATATAATATTTTCTTGACATAGCGCCCCCTACTGGCTATCGTTATGACAATTTTTGTGCTCTTAGGGAGGCCTACCAGGGACATACCAGTCAAATCCCATGATGATTGGACCTTGTTAAGGTTGTCAAACAGCTGATGACAGCTGATTGGTCGATGACAATCACAATTTTGCTCGAATCGAGTTGTCCTTAATTTTCCCTCTACAGCCTTGCCCATAGAAGCAGCATGCCAAGCGGCGGTCCGATCCGCCTTACGGATGCTAAGATATAAACTTGAAGCATTTACAGCGCCCCCTATATGAATATTGGCTTCTCCTTTGACAAGCTACCTCAGAATCATGTCTGAAAGTAGAATATGAAATGTAAATACATTTGAGTAAACCATGAGTTTGTTATAGATTTTTAAGTAAAACATAAAATAAGCCGAAGAGGTTCATTTGCATATGGCGGCCATCTTGAATCGAAATTTCAACGTTTTTTGATAATTATTAAACTACAGGCTCCTGCGAACATTTTGACACCAAGCTCAAGAAAATTGGACAAAAATCCACGGAGGAGTACACAAAAGTAGGTTTTGCAAATTATGCAAAATAGCAAAAAATCTAAGTAGGCGGAGCTTAGTGGTTGTATGTACCTTTTTGATTCGGCAGGACCCAAGGAATCAGGGAAAAAAAAGATTTCGTCTCTACGCCACACGGGGTGGAAAATCTTTTAATGAAAGCGTTTTCCTTCGCTGTAGCGCCCCCTTGAGGCCAATTGGGCTGATATTTTGTGCCTGAGTAGCGAGACCGACTACTACCTATTGACCAAGTCTCAAGTCTCTAGGCCTTACGGTTTGGGCTGTGCGATTCGTTTTATGGCAGAAAAAGAAAAAGAATAATAATAATAATAATAACAAATTAAAATCAGAACAAACACAATAGGGTTTCAAGCACTTCGTGCTCGAACCCCTAATAATAATAATAATAATAAAAATCAGAACAAAAACAATAGGCTTCCTTTGCACTTTGTGCTCGGAAGCCTAAATATAGCCGCAAGCGACAATTAACGGGGTTCTCGCAGAATAGGCCTGTTTGGAAAAAATAGGCCTACATCGCTGATATGGTATCCTTAAAATCATGTCCTTAAGTAGAATCTGAAATTTGAACCCATTTGAATAAAATATGGAGGAGTTACAGACGTTCAAGTAAAACATACGATAAGCCGAAGAGGTTCATTTGCACATGGCAGCCTTCTTGAATCGAAATGTCAACATTCATTCTATAATTATACATGGTCAGACTCTTGTGAACGTTTTGGCACAAAGCTCAAGAGAATTGGACAAAAATTCACAGACTTGTGGAAAAAAGTAAGTTTAGCTAATTATGCATATTTGCTCAAAATCTAAGTGGGCGGAGGTAAATGGTCCAAATGGCAGATTAGTTTGAATTAAGCCAAGGAATCAGGGAAAAAAAAGATTTCGTCTCTAGGCCTTACGGTGTAGGAGATATAGACCTAAACGCGTATCCCTTTTCTATATCGCCACCATCTGGCCAAAGAGTGTCATTTTCCTTGGCTGAGTCATGTCATACCTGCTGTACCTTGCTGGCAAGTGAAGTGTTTCTGGACCTTATGGTCTTTGCTCAACATTGCATTTTGCCTCAGATCCACTGTAGTTCAACATCACAATGTATAGTCTTATATGAGAAAGCTGTTATTTCTCACCAGCAGATGGCAGTCTGTTTGGATCAGAAATATTTCACAAACAGAAATATTTGAGCGTGTACTCCTATGTGGATAATTACCTTACATGGGCATATGTGGTATCAGCTGAATCCTAAGGATCTGAACTTTAATAATTATCAAAAAAAACTTGCACTTCTATTACTATGTAGCTTACAGGCCCCTCCCAAAAAGAGAGATCCAGCATGTATTCCACAAGTCAAATGTATGCTATATATGTACACATATATACACCTATAACTCAAAAACGCTTTCACCAAAAATTTCAAAATTTCACAAGCTTGATAAGCCTGAGGAGCAGATGTCATAATTAAATTGTGGTGCCACTGCAATCCTAGATGGCGCTATAACACAAAAAAAACTTTTTAATAGGTTATTGTCCAATTGTAGCGCCCCCTTTGGGTGGATTTAGGCCATAATAGACATGCTCCTTCAGGGTATGGTCTTACATAATCCTATAAAGTTTGGTCTGGATTGGGCTTCTTTTCTTGGAGTTATAGATGAAAGAATCTATAAAGCAGCTCACACTTCAGTTTATTGACATGTTGTAACAACACAATGTTAAAAAGTCATAGTTTTTTTAAAGATTGTTTACCTACAGACTCCACAGATTCCAACAAGACCAATTGTTTGGGAATAGCATCAGATTCCACGGACTAGTTCGAAAACCTCATCTTTCAAACAACTGGCCACTGAGAAAAAACAATACATTTCTTGACAATACTTGCTATTACAAAGTTGTTAGGCAATACACAGAGTACAGAGTCCAGCAAACTGCATGTCAATATGCTTAATTTTCGCTGAGATATTACATATTTTCTTGTTATAGCGCCCCCTAGTGGCTATCGTTACGAAACGTCTTCTGCTCTTAGGAAGTGCCACCATGGACATGCCAGTCAAATATCATAATGATTGACCTTTGTCAAGCTTGTCAGGGAGCTGCTGAGTTCTGATTGGCCGATGACGTTACAATTTGGCGAGTATCGACTTGTCCTTTATTTTCCACTTAGAGCCTTGCCTAATGCAGCTGTATGCCAAGTGGCGGACCGATCGGACTTGCGGATGCTGAGATATGAATTTCTAGTATTTAGAGCGCCCCCTATGTGAATTTTCGCACCACCGACGACGTGCTACCTCAAAATCATGTCCCTAAGCAGAATCTGAAATTGCAACCTATTTGAGTAAAGTATGCAGGAGTAACAGCTGTTCATGTAAAAAGGGCGATAAGCCGATAAGGTTCATTTGCATATGCCAGCTACATTGAAATGAAATGTCAACGTTTTTTTGATGATTATTAAGTTTCAGACTCCTGCGAACGTTTTGACACCAAGCTCAAGAAAACTGGACAAAAATCCACGGACTAGTACGCAAAAGTAGGTTTTGCAAATTATGCAAAATAGCAAAAAATCTAAGTGGGCGGAGCTTAGTGGTTGTATCGACCTTTTTGATTCGGCAGGACTCAAGGAATCAGGGGGAAAAAAAAATTCGTCTCTACGCCTCACGTGGTAGAAGCCCCGTAAGAAAAGGTGTTGTCCTTCGCTGTAGCGCCCCCATGAGGC
Organism: Hoplias malabaricus; assembly: GCF_029633855.1. Taxonomy (NCBI): domain Eukaryota; kingdom Metazoa; phylum Chordata; class Actinopteri; order Characiformes; family Erythrinidae; genus Hoplias; species Hoplias malabaricus. Next base: position 33,237,253 of record NC_089820.1, read on the forward strand.
CAATCAGTCTGATTTTTTGCGCCTGAGTAGCGGGAGGGTTTACTACCTACTGGCCAAGCCTCAAGTCTGTACGCCTTACGGTTTGGGCTGTGCGATCACTTTTAGTGCAGAAAAAGAACCGGAAGAATAATAATAATAAATATAGCCGCAAGCGACAATTAACGGGGTTCTCGCAAAATAGGCCTGTTTGGAAAAAATAGGTCTACATCGCTGATATGGTACCCTTTAAATCATGTCCTTAAGTAGAATCTGAAATTTGAACCCATTTGAATATAGTATGGAGGAGTTACAGACGTTCAAGTAAAACATACGATAAGCCGAAGAGGTTCATTTGCACATGGCAGCCATCTTGAATCGAAATGTCAACATTCATTCTATAATTAGACATGGTCAGACTCTTGTGAACGTTTTGGCACAAAGCTCAAAAGAATTGGACAAAAATTCACAGACTTGTGGAAAAAAGTAAGTTTAGCTAATTATGCATATTAGCTCAAAATCTAAGTGGGCGGAGGTAAATGGTCCAAATGGCAGATTAGTTTGAATTAAGCCAAGGAATCAGGGAAAAAAAAGATTTCGTCTCTAGGCCTTGCGGTGTAGGAGATATAGACCTAAACGCGTATCCCTTTTCTATATCGCCACCATCTGGCCAAAGAGTGTCATTTTCCTTGGCTGAGTCATGTCATACCTGCTGTACCTCGCTGGCAAGTGAAGTGTTTCTGGACCTTATGGTCTTTGCTCAACATTGCATTTTGCCTCAGATCCACTGTAGTTCAACATCACAATGTATAGTCTTATATGAGAAAGCTGTTATTTCTCACCAGCAGATGGCAGTCTGTTTGGATTAGAAATATTTCACAAACAGAAATATTTGAGCGTGTACTCCTATGTGGATAATTACCTTACATGGGCATATGTGGTATCAGCTGAATCCTAAGGATCTGAACTTTAATAATTATCAAAAAAAACTTGCACTTCTATTACTATGTAGCTTACAGGCCCCTCCCAAAAAGAGAGATCCAGCATGTATTCCACAAGTCAAATGTATGCTATATATGTACACATATATACACCTATAACTTAAAAACGCTTTCACCAAAAATTTCAAAATTTCACAAGCTTGATAAGCCTGAGGAGCAGATGTCATAATTAAATTGTGGTGCCACTGCAATCCTAGATGGCGCTATAACACAAAAAATACTTTTTAATAAGTTATTGTCCAATTGTAGCGCCCCCTTTGGGTGGATTTAGGCCATAATAGAAATGCTCCTTCAGGGTATGGTCTTACATAATCCTATAAAGTTTGGTCTGGATTGGGCTTCTTTTCTTGGAGTTATAGATGAAAGAAACTATAAAGCAGCTCACACTTCAGTTTATTGACATGTTGTAACAACACAATGTTAAAAAGTCATACTTTTTTTTAAAGATTGTTTACATACAGACTCTACAGATTGCAACAAAACCAATTGTTTGGGAATAGCTTCAGATTCCATGGACTAGTTCGAAAACCTCAATTTTCAAACAACTGGCCATTGAGAAAAAACAATACATTTCTCGACAATACTTGCTATTACAAAGTTGTAAGGCAATATACAGAGTACAGAGTCCAGCAAACTGCATGTCAATATGCTTAATTTTCGCTGAGATATTACATATTTTCTTGTTATAGCGCCCCCTAGTGGCTATCGTTACGAAACGTCTTCTGCTCTTAGGAAGTGCCACCATGGACATGCCAGTCAAATATCATAATGATTGACCTTTGTCAAGCTTGTCAGGGAGCTGCTGAGTTCTGATTGGCCGATGATGTTACAATTTGGCGAGTATCGACTTGTCCTTTATTTTCCACTTAGAGCCTTGCCTAATGCAGCTGTATGCCAAGCGGCGGACCGATCGGACTTGCGGATGCTGAGATATGAATTTCTAGTATTTAGAGCGCCCCCTATGTGAATTTTCGCACCACCGACGACATTCTACCTCAAAATCATGTCCCTAAGCAGAATCTGAAATTGCAACCTATTTGAGTAAAGTATGCAGGAGTAACAGCTGTTCATGTAAAAAGGGCGATAAGCCGATAAGGTTCATTTGCATATGCCAGCTACATTGAAATGAAATGTCAACGTTTTTTTGATGATTATTAAGTTTCAGACTCCTGCGAACGTTTTGACACCAAGCTCAAGAAAATTGGACAAAAATCCATGGACTAGTACGCAAAAGTAGGTTTTGCAAATTATGCAAAATAGCAAAAAATCTAAGTGGGCGGAGCTTAGTGGTTGTATCGACCTTTTTGATTCGGCAGGACTCAAGGAATCAGGGGAAAAAAAAATTTCGTCTCTACGCCTCACGTGGTAGAAGCCCCGTAAGAAAAGGTGTTGTCCTTCGCTGTAGCGCCCCCATGAGGCCAATCAGTCTGATTTTTTGCGCCTGAGTAGCGGGAGGGTTTACTACCTACTGGCCAAGCCTCAAGTCTGTACGCCTTACGGTTTGGGCTGTGCGATCACTTTTAGTGCAGAAAAAGAACCGGAAGAATAATAATAATAAATATAGCCGCAAGCGGCAATGGCGGGTCCTAGCACGGATAAGCCACATCAGAGCACTTTGACAGTCTCAGCCAGCAATGAGGCCTTTGGGAGCATGGGCCTGTTTGGCCAAACAAGGGAAATTTGGGTGTAAGATATTGTTGTAGATGTCCTTATAATGTTTAGCAAAAGACATGTGAGATGTGACATGTGTGTGTTATGACCGGTGAGTGCTGGTTTCAATTATGATAAATATTTATGTTCATATGTTATGACCTTTCACTTGTGCAGATGAATAGGATTTCATGAATGAAGTTGAACAAAGCAATATTTGGTCTTAGAGTGCCATCTGCTGGTGAAAGCGTGTACTTTTGACTCATGGAGCTGCAGAGGAGTTCATGTTAGAAATGCACACACACACTTTTTCATCGTCTACTGCTCTGTGAATATGTAACTAACATGGACATATGTGGTATCAGCGGATTCCTAAGGACCTGAACTTTAATAGTTATCAATAAAATGTTAAACTTTCATCACCATGTGGCTTATAGGCCCCTCCCAATAATAGAAATCCAGCATGAACACAGAAACAGCATATAACAAAATAAACTCTAATTGTAGCGTCACCTTTTGGTAGATTTGAGTCATATTATACACAATGCTTCAGAGTAAGGCTCTAAATAGTTATGTCAGGTTTGGTCTTGATTGGGCTTAGTTTGTTTAAGCTATAGCTGAAATAATTTATAAATCGCAGCACGGCTCAATTTATTAATTTATTGTGGCACTGGTTTGACTAAATGTTGAACTTTTTTGGATAATTATTGATCAACAGACTCTGCAGATTCCAACAAGGTCAATTGTTTGGGAACAGAGTGAAAATCCAGGGACTAGTATAAAAAAGTTCAATTTTGAACAACTGGTTATTGAGAAAAGACGATGCATTTTTTTACAACACTTGCAATTACAAAGTTGTTAGTCCCTGTGCAGAGTATACAATGAAGAAAACTGCGTGTCAATATGCTTAAATTTTGCTGAGAAATATCAAATTTTCTTGATATAGCGCCCCCTAGTGGCTATCGTTACGTACATTTTTGTGCACTTAGGAAGTGCCACCAGGGACATATGAGTCAATTCTCATAATGATTGGACCTTGTTAAGGTTGTCAAACAGCTGCTGAAATCTAATTGGCCGATGACGATCACAATTTTGCCCGAATCGCGTTGTTCTTAAATTTCCACTTATAGCCTTGCAGATAGAAGCAGCATGCCAAAGGGGGTTCCGATCTGCCTTACGTATGTTGAGTTATAAATTTGTAGCATTTAGAGCGCCCCCTATATGAATATTGGCTTCTCCTTTGACATGGTACCTCAGAATAATGTCTGAAAGTGTAATATGAAATTTGAACACATTTGAGTTAAGTATGAAATTATTATGAATTTTTAAGCAACACATATGAAAAGCCGAAGAGGTTCATTTGCATATGGCGGCCATTTTGAATCGAAATTTCAAATTTTTTTGGATAATTCCTGACCTTCGAACACCTGTAAAGATTTTGGTACCAAGTTCTAGGGAAATGGACTAAAATCCAGGGACTAGTTCACAAAAGTAAATTTTACAATTTATCAATTTTAACTCAAATTTATTGTGGGCGGAGCTAAGTTTTGACACATTTTAGATATAATAAGATGCAAGGATTCAGAGAAAAAAAGAATTTTGTTTCTACGTTATACGGTTTAGGAGATATGGACGTAAAGGCGTTTGGTATTGCTATAGCGCCACCTTGAGGCCAATAGGTATAATTTTCCATAGTTCTCTAATTGCACCTCAGCTGTACCTTGCCTTAAATTTTGGTGGCTCTGGGCCTTACGGTCTTTGCTCCAGAATGAGTTTTAGTCGAGAAAAATAATAATAAATATAGCCGCAAGCGGCAATTAACGGGGTTCTCGCTTAACAGGCCTGTTTGGAAGCAATAGGCCTACATCGCTGACATGCTACCTTTAAAAGCATTTCTATAAGTAGAATCTGAAATTTGAACCCATTTGAGCAAAGTATGAAGGAGTTAGAGATGTTCAAGTAAAACCTGTGATAAGCTGAAGAGGTTCATTTGCATATGGCGGCCATCTTGAATCAGAATGTCAACATTCGTTCTATAATTACCTAGGGTCAGACTCGTGAACGTTTTGGCACCAAGCTCAAGGGAATTGGTCAAAAATTCAAAGACTTATTGACAAAAGTATATTTTGCTAATTATGCAAATTAGCTCAAAATCTAAGTGGGCTGAGCTAAATGATCCAATAGCAAATTAGTTTTTCTAAAGTCAAGGAATAAGGGAAAAAAAAGATTTCATCTATAGGCCTTACGGTGTAGGAGATATAGACCGCAATGCTTTTCCCTTTGCTATAGCGCCACCATCTGGCCAAAGAGTGTCATTTTCCTTGGCTGAGTCATTTCACACCTGCTGGATGTTGCTGCCAAGGGAGGTGTTTCTGGGCCTTATGGTCTTTGCTCCACATTGCATTTTGCATAATGTCTCAGAGCCACTGTAGTTCAACAGCACAATGTATAGTTTTAGACTGCCATCTGCTGGTGAGAAATAACTACTTTCACATATATTTAGCTCTGCCATGAATGCACATATTTGCCCTGTGAAGGTCTGGCGTCCCCTCCAGGGTGTATTCCCGCCTTGCGCCCGATGATTCCAGGTAGGCTCTGGACCCCCCGCGACCCTAAGTTGGATAAGCGGTTACAGATAATGGATGGATGGATGGATGAATGCACATATAGAAACATTTGAGCGTGTACTCCTATGTGGATATTTACCTAACATGGACATATGTGGTATTAGCTGAATCCTAAGGATCCGAACTTTAACAAAAAATTGTTGCACTTTTATTACTATGTAGCTTACAGGCCACTCCCAATAACACAGATCTAGCTCTAAAAATTGTTGCCTTGCGCCCAATGATTCCAGGTAGGCTCTGGACCCACCGCGACCCTGAACTGGATAAGCGGTTACAGATAATGAATGAATGAAAAAATTGTTGCACTTTTATTACTATGTAGCTTACAGGCCCCTCACAATAAGAGAGATCTAGCATGTATTCCACAAGTCAAATATTTGCAGTATGTGTACACTAATATACACCTATAACTCAAAAACACTTTCCCCAAAAATTTTAAAACTTCACATGCTTGATCAGACTGAGGAGCAGATGTCATAATTAAGTTGGGGTGCCACTGCATTCCTAGATGGCGCTATAACATAAAAAAGCCAATTAAATCAGTTTTTGTCCAATTGTAGCGCCCCCTTTTGGTAAATTTTGATCATATTGTACATACTTCTTCAGGGTAGGACCATACATACGTCTGTCATGGTTGGTCTTGATTAGACTTAATTTGTTTGAGTTATAGCTAAAAGAATGTTTAAAGCTCCACACGCTTCAATTAATTGTTTTATTACAACAAAAGTTTGTCCAAATGTTGAACTTTTTTTGATAATTATTTACCTACAGACTCTGCAGATTCCAACAAGGTCAACTGTTTGGGAATATCGCAAAATTCCACGGACTAGTTCGAAAAGCTTCAATTTTGAACATTTGGAAACTGAGAAAAAGCAAAGCATTTTTTGACAACACTTGCACTTCAAGCACTTCGTGCTCGAACCCCTAATAATAATAAGAAAAAACCCGACAATCGCTATAGGGTCCCCACACTACGTGCTAGGACCCTAAATATAGCCGCAAGCGGCAATTAACGGGGTTCTCGCTTAACAGGCCTGTTTGGAAGCAATAGGCCTACATCGCTGCCATGCTACCTTTAAAAGCATTTCTATAAGTAGAATCTTAAATTTGAACCCATTTGAGCAAAGTATGGAGTTAGAGATGTTCAAGTAAAACCTGTGATAAGCTGAAGAGGTTCATTTGCCATCATGAATCAAAATGTCAATTAATTCTATAATTACCTAGGGTCAGACTCATGTGAACGTTTTGGCACCAAGCTCAAGGGACTTGGTGAAAAATTCATAGACTTATTGACAAAAGTATGTTTTGCAAATTATGCAAATTAGCTCAAAATCTAAGTGGGCTGAGCTTTATGATCCAACAGCGAATTAGTTTGTCTTAAGCCAAGGAATAAGGGACAAAAAGATTTCATCTCTAGGCCTTACGGTGTAGGAGATATAGACCTCAATGCTTTTCCCTTTGCTATAGCGCCACCATCTGGCCAAAGAATGTCATTTTCCTTGGCTGAGTCATTTTACACCTGCTGGACCTTGCTGCCAAGGGAGGTGTTTCTGGGCCTTATGGTCTTTGCTCCACATTGCATTTTGCATAATGTCTCAGAGCCACTGTAGTTCAACAGCACAATGTATAGTCTTAGACTGCCATCTGCTGGTGAGAAATGACTACTTTCCCATATTTTTAGATCAGCCATGAAAGCACATACAGAAAGATTTAAGCATGTACTCCTATGTGGATATTTACCTAACATGGGCATGTACGGTATCAGCTGAATCCTAAGGATCTGAACTTTAACAAAAAATTGTTGCACTTTTATTACTATGTAGCTTACAGGCCACTCCCAATAACACAGATCTAGCATGTATTCCTCAAGTCAAATATAAGCTATATGTGTACACTAATATACAACTATAACTCAAAAATGCTTTCCCCAAAAATTTTAAAACGTCACATACTTGATCAGACTGAGGACCAGATGTCATAATTAAGTTGGGGTGCCACTGCGTTCCTAGATGGCGCTATAACATAAAAAAGCCCATTTAATCAGTTTTTGTCCAATTGTAGCGCCCCCTTTTGGTAAATTTTGATCATATTGTACATACGTCTTCAGGACAAGACCATACATACTTCTGTCACGTTTGGTCTTGATTGGACTTAATTTGTTTGAGTTATAGCTAAAAGAATGTTTAAAGCTCCCCACACTTCAATTAATTGTTTTATTACAACAAAAGTTTGTCCAAATGTTGAACTTTTTTTGATAATTATTTACCTACAGACTCTGCAGATTCCAACAAGGTCAACTGTTTGTGAATATCACAAAATTCCACGGACTAGTTCGAAAAGCTTCAATTTTGAACATTTGGAAACTGAGAAAAAGCAAAGCATTTTTTGACAACACTTGCAATTACAAAGTTGTTAGGCCCTCTGCAGAGTATAAAAAGAAGCAAACTGCGTGTCAATATGCTTAATTTTCACAGAGATATATAATATTTTCTTGATATAGCGCCCCCTAGTGGCTATCGTTATGACAATTTTTCTGCTCTTAGGGAGGCCTCCCGGGGACATACCAGTCAAATCCCATGATGATTGGACCTTGTTAAGGTTGTCAAACAGCTGATGACAGCTGATTGGTCGATGACAATCACAATTTTGCTCGAATCGAGTTGTCCTTAATTTTCCCTCTACAGCCTTGCCCATAGAAGCAGCATGCCAAGCGGCGGTCCGATCCGCCTTACGGATGCTGAGATATAAACTTGAAGCATTTACAGCGCCCCCTATATGAATATTGGCTTCTCCTTTGACAAGCTACCTCAGAATCATGTCTGAAAGTAGAATATGAAATGTAAACACATTTGAGTAAACCATGAGTTTGTTATAGATTTTTAAGTAAAACATAAAATAAGCCGAAGAGGTTCATTTGCATATGGCGGCCATCTTGAATCGAAATTTCAACGTTTTTTTGATAATTATTAAACTACAGGCTCCTGCGAACATTTTGACACCAAGCTCAAGAAAATTGGACAAAAATCCACGGAGGAGTACACAAAAGTAGGTTTTGAAAATTATGCAAAATAGCAAAAAATCTAAGTAGGCGGAGCTTAGTGGTTGTATGTACCTTTTTGATTCGGCAGGACCCAAGGAATCAGGGAAAAAAAAGATTTTTGTGGCAAGTGAAGTGTTTCTGGACCTTATGGTCTTTGCTCAACATTGCATTTTGCCTCAGATCCACTGTAGTTCAACATCACAATGTATAGTCTTATATGAGAAAGCTGTTATTTCTCACCAGCAGATGGCAGTCTGTTTGGATCAGAAATATTTCACTAACAGAAATATTTGAGCGTGTACTCCTATGTGGATAATTACCTTACATGGACATATGTGGTATCAGCTGAATCCTAAGGATCTGAACTTTAATAATTATCAAAAAAAACTTGCACTTCTATTACTATGTAGCTTACAGGCCCCTCCCAAAAAGAGAGATCCAGCATGTATTCCACAAGTCAAATATATGCTATATATGTACACATATATACACCTATAACTCAAAAACGCTTTCACCAAAAATTTCAAAATTTCACAAGCTTGATAAGCCTGAGGAGCAGATGTCATAATTACATTGTGGTGCCACTGCAATCCTAGATGGCGCTATAACACAAAAAATACTTTTTAATAAGTTATTGTCCAATTGTAGCGCCCCCTTTGGGTGGATTTAAGCCATAATAGACATGCTCCTTCAGGGTATGGTCTTACATAATCTTATAAAGTTTGGTCTGGATTGGGCTTCTTTTCTTGCAGTTATAGATGAAAGAACCTATAAAGCAGCTCACACTTCAGTTTGTTGACATGTTGTAACAACACAATGTTAAAAAGTCATACTTTTTTTAAAGATTATTTACCTACAGACTCTACAGATTCCAACAAGACCAAATGTTTGGGAATAGCATCAGATTCCACGGACTAGTTCGAAAACCTCAATTTTCAAACAACTGGCCATTGAGAAAAATTAATACATTTCTTGACAATACTTGCTATTACAAAGTTGTTAGGCAATATACAGAGTACAGAGTCCAGCAAACTGCATGTCAATATGCTTAATTTTCGCTGAGATATTACATATTTTCTTGTTATAGCGCCCCCTAGTGGCTATCGTTACGAAACGTCTTCTGCTCTTAGGAAGTGCCTCCATGGACATGCCAGTCAAGTATCATAATGATTGACCTTTGTAAAGCTTGTCAGGAAGCTGCTGAGTTCTGATTGGCCGATGACGTTACAATTTGGCGAGTATCGACTTGTCCTTTATTTTCCACTTAGAGCCTTGCCTAAAGCAGCTGTATGCCAAGCGGCGGACCGATGGGACTTGCGGATGCTGAGATATGAATTTCTAGTATTTAGAGCGCCCCCTATGTGAATTTTGGCACCACCGACGACATGCTACCTCAAAATCATGTCCCTAAGCAGAGTCTGAAATTGCAACTCATTTGAGTAAAGTATGCAGGAGTAACAGCTGTTCATGTAAAACGGGCGATAAGCCGATAAGGTTCATTTGCATATGGCAGCTACATTGAATCGAAATGTCAACGTTTTTTTGATAATTATTAAGTTTCAGACTCTTACGAACGTTTTGACACCAAGCTCAAGAAAATTGGACAAAAATCCACGGACTAGTACGCAAAAGTAGGTTTTGCAAATTATGCAAAATAGCAAAAAATCTAAGTGGGCGGAGCTTAGTGGTTGTATCGACCTTTTTGATTCGGCAGGACCCAAGGAATCAGGGGGAAAAAAGATTTCGTCTCTACGCCACACGTGGTAGGAGCCCCGTAAGAAAAGGCGTTGTCCTTCGCTGTAGCGCCCCCATGAGGCCAATCATTCTGATTTTTTGCGCCTGAGTAGCGGGAGGGTTTACTACCTACTGACCAAGCCTCAAGTCTGTAGGCCTTACGGTTTGGGCTGTGCGATCGTTTGTAGGGCAGAAAAAGAACCGGAATAATAATAATAATAATAAATATAGCCGCAAGCGACAATTAACGGGGTTCTCGCAAAATAGGCCTGTTTGGAAAAAATAGGCCTACATCGCTGATATGGTACCCTTAAAATCATGTCCTTAAGTAGAATCTGAAATTTGAACCCATTTGAATAAAATATGGAGGAGTTACAGACGTTCAAGTAAAACATACGATAAGCCGAAGAGGTTCATTTGCACATGGCAGCCTTCTTGAATCGAAATGTCAACATTCATTCTATAATTAGACATGGTCAGACTCTTGTGAACAAAGCTCAAGAGAATTGGACAAAAATTCACAGACTTGTGGAAAAAAGTAAGTTTAGCTAATTATGCATATTAGCTCAAAATCTAAGTGGGCGGAGGTTAATGGTCCAAATGGCAGATTAGTTTGAATTAAGCCAAGGAATCAGGGAAAAAAAAGATTTCGTCTCTAGGCCTTACGGTGTAGGATATATAGACCTAAACGCGTATCCCTTTTCTATATTGCCACCATCTGGCCAAAGAGTGTCATTTTCCTTGGCTGAGTCATGTCATACCTGCTGTACCTTGCTGGCAAGTGAAGTGTTTCTGGACCTTATGGTCTTTGCTCAACATTGCATTTTGCCTCAGATCCACTGTAGTTCAACATCACAATGTATAGTCTTATATGAGAAAGCTGTTATTTCTCACCAGCAGATGGCAGTCTGTTTGGATCAGAAATATTTCACTAACAGAAATATTTGAGCGTGTACTCCTATGTGGATAATTACCTTACATGGACATATGTGGTATCAGCTGAATCCTAAGGATCTGAACTTTAATAATTATCAAAAAAAACTTGCACTTCTATTACTATGTAGCTTACAGGCCCCTCCCAAAAAGAGAGATCCAGCATGTATTCCACAAGTCAAATATATGCTATATATGTACACATATATACACCTATAACTCAAAAACGCTTTCACCAAAAATTTCAAAATTTCACAAGCTTGATAAGCCTGAGGAGCAGATGTCATAATTAAATTGTGGTGCCACTGCAATCCTAGATGGCGCTATAACACAAAAAATACTTTTTAATAAGTTATTGTCCAATTGTAGCGCCCCCTTTGGGTGGATTTAAGCCATAATAGACATGCTCCTTCAGGGTATGGTCTTACATAATCTTATAAAGTTTGGTCTGGATTGGGCTTCTTTTCTTGGAGTTATAGATGAAAGAACCTATAAAGCAGCTCACACTTCAGTTTGTTGACATGTTGTAACAACACAATGTTAAAAAGTCATACTTTTTTTAAAGATTATTTACCTACAGACTCTACAGATTCCAACAAGACCAAATGTTTGGGAATAGCATCAGATTCCACGGACTAGTTCGAAAACCTCAATTTTCAAACAACTGGCCATTGAGAAAAATTAATACATTTCTTGACAATACTTGCTATTACAAAGTTGTTAGGCAATATACAGAGTACAGAGCCCAGCAAACTGCATGTCAATATGCTTAATTTTCGCTGAGATATTACATATTTTCTTGTTATAGCGCCCCCTAGTGGCTATCGTTACGAAACGTCTTCTGCTCTTAGGAAGTGCCTCCATGGACATGCCAGTCAAGTATCATAATGATTGACCTTTGTCAAGCTTGTCAGGAAGCTGCTGAGTTCTGATTGGCCGATGACGTTACAATTTGGCGAGTATCGACTTGTCCTTTATTTTCCACTTAGAGCCTTGCCTAAAGCAGCTGTATGCCAAGCGGCGGACCGATGGGACTTGCGGATGCTGAGATATGAATTTCTAGTATTTAGAGCGCCCCCTATGTGAATTTTGGCACCACCGACGACATGCTACCTCAAAATCATGTCCCTAAGCAGAGTCTGAAATTGCAACCCATTTGAGTAAAGTATGCAGGAGTAACAGCTGTTCATGTAAAACGGCGATAAGCCGATAAGGTTCATTTGCATATGGCAGCTACATTGAATCGAAATGTCAACGTTTTTTTGATAATTATTAAGCTTCAGACTCTTACGAACGTTTTGACACCAAGCTCAAGAAAATTGGACAAAAATCCACGGACTAGTACGCAAAAGTAGGTTTTGCAAATTATGCAAAATAGCAAAAAATCTAAGTGGGCGGAGCTTAGTGGTTGTATCGACCTTTTTGATTCGGCAGGACCCAAGGAATCAGGGGGAAAAAAGATTTCGTCTCTACGCCACACGTGGTAGGAGCCCCGTAAGAAAAGGCGTTGTCCTTCGCTGTAGCGCCCTCATGAGGCCAATCATTCTGATTTTTTGCGCCTGAGTAGCGGGAGGGTTTACTACCTACTGACCAAGCCTCAAGTCTGTAGGCCTTACGGTTTGGGCTGTGCGATCGTTTGTAGGGCAGAAAAAGAACCGGAAGAATAATAATAATAATAATAATAAAAATAAAAATCCTAACAATTATAATAGGGTTTCAAGCACTTCGTGCTCGAACCCCTAATAATAAAAATAAAAATCCTAACAATTATAATAGGGTTTCAAGCACTTCGTGCTCGAACCCCTAAAAATAAAAATCCTAACAATTATAATACGGTTTCAAGCACTTCGTGCTCGAACCCCTAATAATAAAAATCCTAACAATTATAATAGGGTTTCAAGCACTTCGTGCTCGAACCCCTAATAATAAAAAAAAAAAAAAAATCCTAACAATTATAATAGGGTTTCAAGCACTTCGTGCTCGAACCCCTAAATATAGCCGCAAGCGGCGATTTACAGCTTCTTCGCTTTGTAGGCAATAAACTTGCTTACTTTTGCCACTTCGAGATCATACACAACATTGCATAGTCACAGCTGACATAGCATATGTCAGAAAGATGTGTGGTGGATTATTCACAGTGCAACACTGCCATCTGGTGGTGGTGTTTTGTACTGGACCTTAGAGATCAAAGCAAGCAGTGCTGTTGGAGCTTTACCCACATACATTTGAACATGAACTACAATGTGAATTATGACCCAAAATGCACATATTTGGTATCAGCAGAATCACAAGAACCTGAACCTTAATAATTATTAAAAAATATGGAATTCCATTACTGCATGGCATCCAGATGCCTGCTTAAAATAGGTCTGTAAGTTTCCATAAAAATATCACACATAAATACCTGTAATTAAAAAATGCTTTTGCCAAATGTTATGAAACATTACAAGCTTCTTTCATATGTGCTTCAGAACAACTCATTACATTCTGTTGGTACTGCATCCTTAGGTGGCGCTATAACAAATTAAAAACATATTTTTAAGTATATTTTCCAATTCTAGCGCCCCCTGTATGTGCATTTTGATCATAATTGATACACTTCTTCAGAATAATACCTTGCACATGTGTACTGATTTTGGTTTGATTTGGGTGAAGTTTGAATGAGTTATAGCTAAAAGAGTGCATCGGGCTCCGCCCACTTGTGTTTTTTGACGAATTGCAGCAACAGCGTGTCCAAATCTAAACATTTTTTAAATTATTATTTACCTACAGGCAATACACTTTGCAATGAGACCAATTGTGTGTTGATAGGATCAAACCTCACGGACTAGTACGATAAATTCTATAATCACATACCTGACAATTGAAGAAAATCTATACATTTTTTCTAAATAGTTGCAATTGCAATATTGTTAGACACTACGTAGAGTGTATTATGAAACTATTAGCATGTCGATAGGGTAAATTTTCACTGAGATATTTCATATTTCATGTTTAAAAAATAAGCTGCGCCCCCTTGTGGCTATCAACACTAAATTTTTTCTGCAAATACAAAGTGTGTCCATGAACATACCATGCAAATGCCATGATGATTGGGCATTGTTAAGCCTGTCAAAAAAATGATGAAATAAAACTGAAATTTGATTGGCTGTTGACATCGTTAAACGTGACTGTATTGAGTCGTCCTTAATTTCCCATATGTAGGCTTGCTGACAGAACCAGCATGCCAAATGTCAACTTAATTGGCCTTGTAGATCCTGAGATATTAGCCAAAAGACATTGGTAGCTATAACAGCGCCCCCTATAATATTTCATGCAACAGCAAATGCATGCTACCTCAGAATCATGTCTACAAGCAACGTGTGAAAGGTCATCAGATTTGAGTTAAGCATGAAGGAGTTACAGATGTTTGAGTAAAATTTGCAATTCACGGTACACATTCATTTGCATATGTCGGCCATCTTGTTTCGAAATGTCTGGATGTTTTTGATAATTATTGACCAGCTCACTGCTGTGAACGTTTTGACACCAAGGTCATGGGGATCAGACAAAAATCCAGGGACTAGTTCACGAAAATAGATTTTGCGAATTATGCTAATTAGCAAAAAATCTAAGTAGGCGGAGCTTAGTGGTTGTATCGACCTTTTTGATTCATCGGGACCCAAGGATCATGTAGAAACAAAAATTTCGTCTCTATGCCACACGGCGTGGAAAATCCTTTAATGAAAGCCTTTTCTTTCGCTGTAGCACCCCCTTGAGGCCAATCAAGCTGATATTTTGCGCCTGAGTAGCGGGAGGGTTTACTAATTTTTGACCAAATATGAAGTCTGTAGGCCTTACGGTTTGGGCTGTGCGATCCGTTTTAAGGCAGAATTTTATTAGGAAGAATAATAATAAAAATCAGAACATTCCTTTGTGCTCGGAAGCCTAAAAATCTGAACAAAAACAATAGGCTTCCTTTGCACTTCGTGCTCGGAAGCCTAATAATAAATATCAGAACAAAAACAATAGGCTTCCTTTGCACTTCGTGCTCGGAAGCCTAATAATAATAATAAAAATCAGAACAAAAACAATAGGCTTCCTTTGCACTTCGTGCTCGGAAGCCTAACTAGAGCCGCTAGCGGCTATCTGCGGGTTCAAGCACTAACTGGCTTAATATGGCAGTCAAGTTAAATCTGACAACTCCTGTAGTATGAATTGATTGGGAGAGGATGTATTGACATTTGTGGCTATGGCAAAATTGTTAGACATTGAGCCAAGTAGGTATGTGCAGTGTCAGATTATTTGTAATAAGTGCTTGTGTTTGTGACTTGTGTTCTACAGTCTCTGAGGTGTGTTTGTTTCTGAGTGATGTGTGTGATGTAAGAGGGTCTTTGTGTAAGGTATATAATGTGTGAGCAGTGCTTACTATAAACTTGAATATTACAGGTGTTGGTCATAAAATTAGAATATCATGAAAAAGTTGATTTATTTCCATAATTCTATTCAAAAAGTTAAACTTGTATATTATACTCATTCATTACTCACAGACTGATATATGTCAAGTGTTTATTTCTTTCAATTTGATGATTATAAATGACAACTAATGAAAACCCCAAATTCAGTATGTCAGAAAATTTGAATATTGTGAAAAGGTTCAATATTGAAGACAACTGGTGCGACACTCTAATCAGTGAATTAACTCAAAACACCTGCAAAGGCCTTTAAATAGTCTCTCAGTCTAGTTCTGTAGGCTCCACAATCATGGGAAAGACTGCTGACTTGACAGTTGTCCAAAAGACGACCATTGACACCTTACACCAGCAGAGCAAGACACAAATGGTCATTACTAAAAATGCTGGCTGTTCACAGAGCTCTGTGTCCAAGCTCATTAATAGAGAGGAGAAGGAAAGGAAAAGATATGGCAGAGGATTGTTAAATAAAACCCATTCAAAAATGTCAGGGAGATTCTCAAAGACTGGACTGCAGCTGGAGTCAGCGCTTCAAGAACCACCACGCACAGATGTATGCAAGACATGGGTTTCAGCGTCGCATTCCTTGTGTGAACCCACTCTTGAACAAGAGACAGCGTCAGAATCGTGTGGCCTGGGCCAGTGTAAAGTTTCCACAGTTAGTGATGGTTTGGGTTGCCATGTCATCTGCTGGAGTTGGTCCACTGTGTTCTCTGAGGGCCAAGATCAATGCAGCCGTCTACCAGGATGTTTTAGGGCATTTCATGCTTCCTGCTCTGACCAACTTTATGGAGATGCAGGTTTTATTTTCCAACAGGACTTGGGACTTGCACACAGTGCCAAAGCTACCAGTACCTGGTTTAAGGACCATGGTCTCACTGTTCTTAATTGGCCAACAAACACGCCTGACCTTAACCCCATTGAAAATCTACAGGGTATTGTGAAGAGTAAGATGCAATACGTCAGACCCAACAATGCAGAAGAGCTGAAGACCACTATCAGAGCAACCTGTGCTCTGGACAGGCTACTATAGAGTAGTTATATATAAATATAAAATATTTAAATGCAGGTGGGCATTTAAATGCAGGAGGCGGTGTGGGGGAGGAGGTTGCCTCGCACTACAGCCAATCAGAGTGCAGCTCTTGCCTTTTAACATGTCAGGCATTAAATGGGACACTGTACTCTGTGAGAAACAAGTGTAAACATCAGAAACTCAGTACATCAGAATAAAACACACAATAACAAAGGGTATTTTCTGACTGGTGAGGGTAAATGGCCACTTGAAGAGGTATAGGAGACTTTATAATTTTTAATTATGGTATGACCATTAACCTTTGCAGGTGAATAGGATCTTAACCTCCATATAGATCAACAAAACAATATTTAGTTTTGTAGTTCTATCTGGTGGTGAAAGAATTTACTACAACATTTTAGTTTACTGTGTAACATAGTGTTGCTAAGCAGTTACAGTCTTTCATGTTAGAACTGTTTAAGGGAGTACTACTCTATGGATATTTTCCTAACATGGACATATGTGGTATCAGTGGAATCCTAAAGACCTGGCATATAATAATTATCAATAAAATGTTGAACTTTCATCACTATGTGGCTTACAGGCCCCTCCAAATAATAGAGATCCAGCATGAATTTTAGAAATCACAAATGCACCTATAACTCAAAAAAGCTTTCTCCAAAAATTTCAAAACTGCACATGCTTGATCAGTATGAGGATCAGATGACATGATTAAATTGTGGTGCCACTGCAATCCTAGATGGCGCTATAACACAAAAAAGCTAATTTTATCAGTTATTGTCCAATTGTAGCGCCCCCTTTTGGTGGATTGGAGTCATAATGTATATGCTTCTTCATAGTAAGGCCCTACATACGTATGTCAAATTTAGTCTTGATTGGGCTTAATTTGTTTGAGTTACAGCTGAAAGAATGTTTAAAGCTCCACACACTTCGATTTATTGATTTATTACAACAAAAGTTTGTCCAAATGTTGAACTTTTTTTGATAATTATTGACCTACAGGCTCTGCAGATTCTAACAAGGTCAATTATTTGGGAATAGAGCAAAATTCCACGGACTAGTTCGAAAAAGTTCAATTTTAAACAACTGGCAATTGAGAAAATACAATGCATTTTTGACAACATTTGCAACTATAAAGTTGTGAGGCCCTCTGCAGAGTATACAGAGAAGTAAACTGCGTGTCGATACGCTTAATTTTCGCTGAGAAATATCATATTTTCTTGATATAGCGCCTCCTAGTGGCTAACGTTACGAACATTTTTATGCACTTAGGGAGTGCTCCCAGGAACATACCAGTCAAATCCCAAGATGATTGGACCTTGTTAAGGTAGTCAAACAAGTGCTAACATCTGATTGGCCGATGACATTCACAATTTTGCCCGAATCTAATTGTCCTTAATTTTCCACTTATAGCCTTGCCCACAGAAACAGCATGCCAAACGGCAGTCCGATCCGCCTTGCGGATGCTGAGATATACATGTAAATGCTTGTGGCATTTACAGCGCCCCCTATATGAATATTGGCTCCTCATTTGACATGCTACCTCAGAATCATATCTGGAAGTAGAATATGAAATTTGAACACATTGGAGTAAAGTATGAAATTGTTATAAATCTGTAAGTAAAACATACGATAAGCCGAAGAGGTTCATTTGCATATGGCGGCCATATTGAATCGAAATTTAAACTTTTTTTTGATAATTATTAACCTTCAGACTCCTGCGAACATTTTGGCATCAAGCTCAAGAGAATTTGACAAAAATCCCCGGACTAGTTCGCAAAAGTAGGTTTTGCAAATTATGCAAATTAGCGTGATAATAACGTTGGAAAAATGAAATTTTGACTAACCCGTTTTTGATTTGTCAGGACCCAAAGAATCAGTGGAAAAAAAGATTTTGTCTCTACGCCTCATAGTGTAGGAGATATGAACCTAAACGCGTTTCACTTCGCTATAGCGCCACCATTAGGCCAATCAGTGTAATTTTTGTTGTCCTCCGAGATGCACACAAACTACATCTACCCTCCAAGTGGGAAGTCTGTAAGTCTCTTCCGCACAATGACTTTTACAGGAGAAAAAGAATAATAAGCAAAACCGGTACAAAAACAATAGGGTTCTACGCACTGAGTGCTTGAACCCTAAATATAGCCGCAAGCGGCAATTCACGGCTTCCTCGCTTTGTAGGCAATACATTTGCTTACTTTTGCCACTTTGAGATCATACACAACATTGCATACTCTCTGCTGGCTTAAGAGATCCAGAATTTCTGATTTTGATCTGTCTGTGAGCCTCAAGCACCATTGCTAAGCATTATGAGATGGGTGGTGGACACTGCCATCTAGTGGTGGTGTGTTGTACTAGACCTTGTGGATCAAACCAAGCAGTGCTGTTGGAGCTTTACCCACATATATTTGAACATGAACTACAATCTGAATTATGATCTGATATGCACATATTTGGTATCAGCAGAATCACAAGAACCTGAACCTTAAGGATTATTAACAAAAATGTGGAATTCCATTACTACATGGCATCCAGATGCTACTAAAAGAGTTCTGTGACATACCTAAAAAAAAAAAAAAAAAATGAACAGCTGTAACTCAAAAATGCTTTTGTCAAATGTTATGAAACGTCACAGGCTTCTTTCATATGTGCTCCAAAACAAATCATTACATTTTGTTAATAATAAGATAAGACAAGATAATCCTTGGATGATGGGCTCTCAGCACTCTTCATGGCACAGTGTGTATCAGTCTGTCACTGCCTGAGAGACAGTGGGTAGCACCGACTTCAGTATAACCCATGCATCACTACTTACAACATATGCCCAATAAGTATGTATGTATATGCTATACAGGTACACATATACAGCTTATGTGTGTGTGTGTATATATATATATATATATATATATATATATATATATTCATATGTTATATCAATTTGTAAATGTTGGAAAAATATATTATTTAATAATTATTTTTATTATTTACTACTGTTGTCTCTTAGTAAAGCTATTTGAATCTGAGAGAGAGAGAGAGAGAGATAAGAGGCAGAGAGCATGTCAGAAGGAGAAGGGGGGAAGGGGGACTCTTCAATAATGCCTTTGAATACATTGCTGAGAATAACTCACATATGTTTGACCGCGTACTAGTCTGTGCTTAATGACTTAATATGGACATATGTGGTATCAGCAGAATCACAAGAACCTGAACTTTAATAATTATTAAAAAAAAGTTGAAATTTCATTACTGCGTGGCATCCAGGCTCTTCTTAGCACTGGTGTGTAACTTGCATTCTAAACATGACACATAAACAGCTGTAAGTCAAAAATGCTTTTGCCAAATGTTATGAAAAAACACAAGCTTCTTTCATATGTGCTTCAGAACAGATCAATACATTTTGTTGGTACTGCATCCATAGGTGGCGCTATAACAAATTAAAAACTTATTTTTAAGCATTTTTTCCAATTGTAGCGCCCCCTGTATGTGCATTTTGATCATATTTGAAACACTTCTTCAGAGGAACATATTGCACATGTGTACCCATTTTGGTTTGATTTGGGTGAAGTTTGAATGAGTTATAGCTAAAAGAGTGCATCGGGCTCCGCCCACTTGTGTTTGTTGACGTATTGCAGCAACAGCGTGTCCAAATCTAAATGTTTTTATTTAATCTAAATGTAATTATTTACCTACAGGCAATACACTTTGCAATGAGACCAATTGTGTGTTGATAGGACCAAAACTCACGGACTAGTACGATAAATTCCATAATCACATACCTGACAATTGAAGAAAATCTATAATTTTTTTTTTAAATAGTTGCAATTGCAATATTATTACACACTACGTACAGTATATTATGAAACTATCAACATGTCGATAGGTTAAATTTTCACTGAGATATTTCATATTTCATGTTTAAAAAATAAATTGCGCCCCCTTGTGGCTATCAATACGAAAATTTTTCTGCAAATACAAAGTGTGTCCATGAACATACCATGCAAATGCCATGATGATTGGGCATTGTTAAGTCTGTCAAAAAAATGAGTAAAAAAAATTGAACTTTGATTGGTTGTTGACATCGTTAAACGTGCCCGTATTGAGTCGTCCTTAATTTCCCACGTGTAGGCTTGCTGACAGAACCAGCATTCCAAATGTCAACTTAATTGGCCTTGTAGATCCTGAGATATTAGCCAAAAGACATTGGTAGCTATAACAGCGCCCCCTATAATATTTCATGCAACAGCAAATGCATGCTACCTCAGAATCATGTCTAGAAGCAACGTGTGAAAGGTCATCAGATTTGAGTTAAGCATAAAGGAGTTACACATGTTTGAGTAAAATTTGCAATTCACGGTACACATTCATTTGCATATGTCGGCCATCTTGTTTCAAAATGTCAGCATGTTTGTAATAATTATTGACCAGCTCACCCCAAGGTCATGGGGATCAGACAAAAATCCAGGGACTAGTTCGCGAAAATAGATTTTGCGAATTATGCTAATTAGCAAAAAATCTAAGTGGGCGGAGCTTAGTGGTTCTATGTACCTTTTTGATTCATCGGGACCCAAGGATCATGGAGAAACAAAAATTTCGTCTCTACTCCACACGGCGTGGAAAATCCTTTAATGAAAGCGTTTTCTGTCGCTGTAGCGCCCCCTTGAGGCCAATCAGGCTGATATTTTGCGCCTGAGTAGCGGGAGTGTTTACTATCTTTTGACCAAGTACCGAGTCTGTAGGCCTTACGGTTTGGGCTGTGCGATCCGTTTTAAGGCAGAATTTTTGTTCGGAATAATAATAATAATAAAAATCAGAACAAAAACAATAGGCTTCCTTTGCACTTTGTTCTCGGAAGCCTAATAAAAATCAGAACAAAAACAATAGGCTTCCTTTGCACTTCGTGCTCGGAAGCCTCATAATAATAATAAGAAAAATCCTAACAATTACAATATGGTCCTACACTACGTTAGGACCATAATAATAATAATAATAAGAAGAAGAAGAAGAAGAAGAAGAAAAAACCCGACAATCGCTATAGGGTCCCCACACTACGTGCTAGGACCCTAAATATGTTGTTTCAAAATTTCATGGTGTCAAAAAATCCCAAAAAAGTTGGGACAAAGCCATTTTTAACACTGTGTGGCATCCCCCCTTCTTCTTACAACACTCAAAAGACACCTGGGGACAGAGGAGACCAGTTTCTCAAGTTTAGAAATAGGAATGCTCTCCCATTCAAATCTAATACAAGCCTCTAACTGTTCAATCGTCTTGGGCCTTCTTTGTCGCACCTTCCTCTTTATGATATGCCAAATGTTCTCTATAGGTGAAAGATCTGGACTGCAGGCCATTTCAGCACCCGGATCCTTCTCCTACATAGCCATGATGTTGTGATTGCTGCAGAATGTGGTCTGGCATTATCTTGTTGAAAAATGCAGTGTCTTCCCTGAAAGAGATGGGAGCATATGTTGTTCTAGAACCTGAACATAGTTCTCTGAATTAATGGTGCCTTTCCAGACATGCAAGCTGCCCATGCCACAAGCACTCACGCAACCCCATACCATCAGTGATGCAGGCTTCTGAACGGAGCGTTGATAACAACTTCGGTTATCCTTGTCCTCTCTGGTCCGGATGACATAGCATCCCAGTGTTCCATAAAGAACTTAAAATCGTGACTCATCTGACCACAGAACGGTCTTCCATTTTGCCACACTCCATTTAAAAGACCCCTGGCCCAGTGCAAACATCTGAGCTTGTGGAGCTTGCTTAGAAATGGCTTCCTCTTTGCACTGTAGAGTTCCAGCTGGCAACAGCGGATGGCACGGTGGATTGTGTTCACTGACAATGCTTTCTGGAAGTATTCCTGAGCCCATTCTGTTATTTCCTTGACAGTGGCATTCCTGTTTGAGGTGCAGTGACGTTTAAGGACCCGGAGATCACAAGCATCCACTAGAGTTTTACGGCCTTGACCCTTATGCACAGCAATTGTTCCAGATTCTCTGAATCTTTTGATGATGTTATGCATGGTTGATGATGATAACTTCTATTTTACGCTGGGTAACACCATTCTGGTATTGCTGCACTATCTGGTGCATTGTATGCACCAACAATGGTGAAATTGGTGATCCTCTTACCATCTTGGCTTCAGAGAGACACTGACACTCTGAGAAGCTCTTTTTATACCCAATCATGTTGTCAATTGACCTAATTAGTGTTAATTGGTCTTCCAGCTCTTTGTTATATGCTCAATTTCCTTTTTCCAGCCACTTATTGCTACTTGTCCCAACTTTTTTGGGATTTGTTGACACTGTGAAATTTTGAATCAACATATTTTTCCTTTATAAATTGTTACATTTACTCAGATTAAATTTAGTGTCCCAACTTTTTTGGAATCCGGTTTGTATGTATTTTGGTATCGCCCAAATGTAGTTAACATTGTTAATGTTATGTAAGTTATTCTATCAGTTGCTGTATTTTGCATACCTAATACTGAACCGTTTTTTTCCTTCTTTTTTTTTATCAAATGACAAACTTTTGCTAACCAGTTTAACGTTAGCTAGCTCCCCCCGACATAGAAAACATCATTTGAATATGACAATCGCTCATACGAGTGTTTAAATTTTATTAAATATGTGATTAGATCGTGTATTTTTTTACAAGACAATGTGAGCATTATTGTGGGGTTTTATGACACACAAAACTGCATACCTCAGTATAAGAAATAAAATAAGAAATAAAACTGCTTAAACACATTAAGGCATAAGGTACTAGCTAAGTAGGTTAAAATACATTCTTAATCTGAGTTCTGGTTTTTGGTGCAATGTAACATTTTAAATATAATTCCACATACAATAATTCTTTGTTAGGGAGTAGCACCGATTTTGGGCTAGTGATTAATGGGTTGAAGGAGGTTATACAGTGGAATCTCTACTAACGAACACCTATAATAACAAACTTTCCAAGATACGAACCGGGCATTTGAATATTTTTTGCCTTCACCAGCGAACCATGACTCTAGAATTTAACCCAAGCCGACGGCTGGAAATGGCAACAGACATTAATAGGCGATAGGCGAGTCTCCCAGTGCTTAGACTTAAGTGAGCTTTTAAGATTAGCATAATGTAGCTTTAGCAATTTAGCATTAGTGTAAATAGCAGACATTGAAATTTGTGCTAAGGTAAGCTGTATCTACGCTTCGTCTCCCCACATTCACCTGCCTACTCTCCGTTATTCCACCCACCACCCACCTCCCTTCATACAGCCAGTGCTTGTGTTACTCCTCCAGCCAGTCTTCATGTCTTCGAGATAGCGATATGTCATGTTGTAGAAAATTTTATTACTTTGTGTAAGTGGACAAATATCTTTAAATGATGATTAGAAAGTATAACGACATACTCATTGTATGAGAACTTGTATTTTATATGCACTCATATGAATAACTAACCAGCATTTACACATATAGTAAACATTTTAGATTCTGCACACTAACTGGCATGATATTTTTAAATTCCTAAACGTTTAACTTTGAATAATAGTGCACTTAAGCTTTTAGAAGACACACATAAATTACAAGTGTTAGCCAAAAGGGGGGGTTGAACTTTAGGGGCATCTTGTTGACCTGAAGTCCATTAGCCAGATCACTAAATCTTTATTGTAGGCAAAGGAGGCATGGGAACAAAACCTACAGTGTCAGAAGGGCATGATGAATGTTTTGGGGTCACAGGTGCATGTGAAACTCACACGCGAAAAACCTGAGTACTAGCATATCTTATTATGCATATTAATATATGTTAATCATCCAGAAATGCCTCACCACCAGGCTATACGCCATAGGGGGTATAACTGTGGGGTCAGATGGGGAAGAGGTCAGAACTCTGGGTTCTGGGTGTATTTTGGACCTTTTGGATATTTTTAAATTTTAATTACTTTGAGAATGGTCCAAAATAACATTTTAATCTTCAATTGGTGACCCCGACGTGCGGGAAGCTGGAGACTTAGGACGACTTAGGATTTCCTTTCCACTCGCGGCCGCAATGAAATAAGGTGGGTGCGCAGAACCTGTTTATTCAAATTCTGCAGATTGGACTTTTTAAATTGGAAGTGGTGCGGAGGTCCGACGGCGGTCCGGAGTGGGGTATTGAGCAAATCAATTTATTTTAAATATGTTTTTATAATTTGTTATCAGTTTATAGATTTGGGGTTGTTTGTTTAAAAAATTAATTATTGAATTTAAAATATAATAGATGGATGTCGGTTCCCATCTTTGAGACTGAGAGGTGGCGTGCTCCTTTCAGAACCTGACGAGGTACCGAATTAATTGCCCGGTCGGAAAGGCCGTCCGTGTGCATGGTCTCCCCTGAAGTATAATCACGCGGACGCTATTCCCGCGATTTAATATTAAGCGGAAGCTGTTCCCACAAAATAAATAAAAAAAAGGAGCGGAAGCTGTTCCCGCACATTTTATTTTATCGGACGCTGTTCCCGAGTTTTGATATTGAGCGGAAGCTGTTTCCGCCAGAGTTTGTTGTGTATTTTAATGAAATTTGATTGTCTATTCATGTTTTATGTCTGTTCTGAGAGCCTGTGTTATTCTTAGAGGCAGTTGCATGCCTATCGTGTATGTTTTTGCTCGCTAGAGGGACGATAGAGGATTGCATAAACTGGTTAATTTTTTTTTTTGAACAAGAGCGCCTGCTCAAATTTAAAAATTCTGTTTCTTTCTTTTTGGGGGTTTATTTGCATATATTGGTCATTTAGACTTCTTGTGGAAATATATTTTGTATTTCGTTTACTGCTTATTGTACTAAGAATCTTATTTTTCCGGTTCAGTTTGCATTTTTTGACTGTGGTAGTTTGTGTTAAAAATTTATTTTCTGCCTCGGTTTGAATTTTTCGTTCATCATAACATATTTTGTAACCTGCTTGCTATATCAGTAGTTCTCAAAAAGTTTGCTTTCACTTGTTATAATATAACTCGTAATTTGATTGCCTTTTAACGGTGTGTTGACGATGTTCCTTTTGTATGGCTGGAACTGTTTCTCATAATATTAGGCACGTTTGTGGCTTGTTGTCTGTTAAGTGTGTCCGGTAACTTGTTTTCGTTCCTAAAATATAGTTGTTGGTTTAATTCTGTGTTGTGAGATACTTGTCCTGCTTTTCTTGCTTTTTCCATTTACTACAAATTGTATTTCGTATATTGGCGTGTTAATTGCTTCTGCCTAATAAGCTTTTTTGGTCCGTGGGCCGGTTTCATAATTAATGTAAATTAGGCTTGGCTTGCTTTTGATTGAATATTGTTTGAAGACACGCTTATGTTTTCTATCCACCTGTGAAATTATTCACAGGGCTGAGGTGGTCCTGCTTTTATTGGCTGTGTTTACAACTGACTTTAAAACTTGGATTTTTTTATTTATTTTTTTTTTTTCTCTCTTTTCTATATACCGTCCGAGGTTGCGTGGGCGGTGTGTGGGGGAGACCCTGGGAAACTGTTTTAATTCACTCTGAATTGTGATGAAACCTTGCGGTGATAATTGATTTGCAATTAAAGGGTGAACTAGAACGAAGACCCATTCAGGTAAGGTCCAATTTTTTAATCAGCTCCTTACAGACAATATGGCTACTACTAGGGACTTACATAATGAATTAAACGCCATTTACGGCGTGGGGAATTGGGAATGGAAACCGTTAGTTCAGCAAATTCAAATGATCGCTGAGGGAATGAAAAATG
The DNA here is from genome assembly GCF_029633855.1 of Hoplias malabaricus. Lineage (NCBI taxonomy): Eukaryota > Metazoa > Chordata > Actinopteri > Characiformes > Erythrinidae > Hoplias > Hoplias malabaricus. The sequence goes on from NC_089820.1 coordinate 33,263,419, forward strand.
GAGTAATAAATTTGAAAACGCGGGATATTGTGCACAAAAGTGTGCTCAAGAGATTTGATGACTGGGTTAAAACACACAGGGGACACTGCATCTTTGATAACCTGCATTAATCAGTTGAAGAGAGAAAAGGAGCAAATATTACGTCAGGCTGAAGCAGAGGTTAGTAGGGCTAGCCTTTTCAACAGAGCTAAGGCAAAGAAAAGTTTGAACATAGCTAAAACGGACATTGCGGAGTTAACAGCTGTTAAAATGGCATTCCTCAGTCTCACTCCGCAGCTCGTTACATTGAAAACACCAGGTCCGTCACACTCGAACGCTGTATCACTTACTGCCGAGAACACAGAAGTGGAAATTGAGTATACGAACCACAAGGGGGAGGAGCCTACAGCTCCGCCTCCCCCATACAAATTAGGTCACGTCACACCAGTTGATAATGTCCTCCCTGTCTTCAGTGTAGACTCTGGCACGGTGAGTTTACGGATGGACACCGAAAGGAGGGGCTCTGCTTGTGAGCAGGCAGCCCACAGAGTCACACACACAAAGGAACACACACAAGATCCATTTCAATTGCGAAGGCCACATGAGTCAATTTCAATTGCACACACAAATATTAACACTGACTGTTCTGACATTATAGATACCAGGAAATTATATAGAACAGGATAAACCGCGCATTGACAATAAACAAACACTGACAACACCATTTAAGAACCCGATGCCACGTAAAAATAAACAAAACATCAGGATTAAAGCAGATTTAGAGGGACATGTCACAACGGATGACTCTGACCAAGATGAGGGATTTATAGCAGATGATGAGGACAGTGCAAATGAACGACGTGGTGGTAGACGGATGACTGATTTGAACAATACATTGAGTGCCATGGAAAACCTCATACTAAAAGAACAGAGACAATTGGACTTAAAACAACAGACTTTAGAATGCGACATGCACACCTCAGACATACAGACATTTTGAGACGAAGCACCAGACCGCGACACCTGCCTGACAGATATAGGACTGACACTAACGTCGGCACTATGTTTCCATTAGTGGCCACTAGTACAGGAACATATAAATATGTACCATTATCACTAACTGATGCACAGACTTTGGTCGATCAGCTTCCGCCTTTATGTAGTGGAGCGGCTGCCTGGATAAGAAAGCTGGACAGTCTGACAGGTGGCATGACTCTAGCACTGGGGGATTTTAGAAACATTATTAAAAGATCGACTACTTCCATGGAAGCAGCTGAAATAGAGAGACAGGCTCAGACATCTACTCAACCTAATTATGATCTTTTCCACACTCACTTGCAGCGCCTTACTGACGTTATGAGAGAGATGTGGCCAACCAGAGCAGAGTCCACAATCCCATCATATGCCTGGGATGAAAAGCTTATCCCAGGGGAATATATGGGTAAAGCAGTTGAGGATTGGACTAACACTACAGGGGTCCACCCTGCTAGGGGGCAGCAGGGGGTTTGGTTTAGAACTGCAGTTGTGAAAGGCTTGCCAGCCCTCATAAAAGATAAAATTGAGGACGATCCTAATATGGGCCCTGACACACCACATGACTTGTGGGTTAGACACGTTTTGTTCCATATGAACAAATATAAGGAAAAATTAGATAACAAAGACAAGGAGACACTTAAGTTACAAAGAGACCTACTGACTGTTCAACTAGCAGAAGCCAGGAAATCTATAAATGATAATAAAAAGCAAACAAAGTCTGACACCATGATGCCTATGACTGCACTGCCATCACCTAATATGCAATCACCACAAACATTTATGAACACAAACACATACATGCCTACCCAATCAGGGCCACCACAAAACCCACTGTATAATTATGGACCAACTCCATATTTCCCATACCAGCCCTACTCAGGGGGCAGGGGGCGCGGTAATGGCAGGTGGAGGGGCAGGGTCCGCTGCCGGACAGGGGCGTGCCTAAGATGTGGAGCTTTGGACCACTGGGCAGCACAATGTAGGGCACCACTCTCTACTGAAACCAGCTATCCACACCAGGCACCACACCCACAGGCGGCACCAAAACCGGAGCCATCACATCTTCCTGCTGGCCAATACAGCATGGAGCCGTGGGGTGGACATTGACGGGGCCCAGAGAAGCACCAGGACAGCAGGGCCAGGGCAGAACCCATGCTGTCATTAACTGTGGGGGCCTCCGAAATCCTTTTTCTGGTAGACACGGGAGCCACATGGTCAGTGATCAACACAGTATTACCTGCACATCTGATGAGCGAACACACTGTGCAAGTAAGGGGCTTCTCGGGGACATCTACATCACTGCCAAAAACAAGACATTTGCCAGTCAGTACTGGTACACAGACTGTGTCACATTCATTTTTAATTGCACCACAAGCACCCTTGAACATTTGTGGTAGAGATTTGTTGATGAAAATGGGAGTTACTATTTTATGCCAACCAGATGGGATCACATTTACGTGGATGGACGGACACAAAACTGTGGCAGTGGTGGGGTACACTGATGGTATGTACCTGATGAGACCTCAGCAGGATGAGTCGGTAGACATTTACTGGGGTTTAGTGACTGGACAGACGGACCCGTCACCACGACTCATTGCTTTGTTCCACCAGTGGTCGCCTTGGATTACAACCATGGCACCCTACGTCCCTCCACCCAACCCATTCCATGTCACCCTATTCTATGATGTAGGGGGAGATTTAACTTACTATGAAGCTTTTCAAACAGAATTAGAGGGCACACAGTGGTCGGTTGACACCACAGGGATTTATGTGGGTCCTGAAGGGGTGGCATCTCCTGTTTCACTAACACCACAAAAACACAATTGGTACAAACTGTCTGACATGGCGGCACCACACATTTCATTAGCTCTCCATCCGAAACACGAGGCCAAGCAGTTGGGCCCTATGGTAAAAAGAGCAAATGAGGCCACAGATTGGGTCCGGACCCAGCTGCCTGGCGTAATGTTTTCGCAGTCCACACAGACATATCACATCACTGATAACTCACCCGTCCTAGTCACATTGCACCATCAATTGCTGCCTAGACACCATGGTTGTGAGGACACTGATCATCCACAGACGGAGGCATTATTAGCATCACTACCTGACACATTGTGGTCCACAGGACCAGATGATGTAGGATACACTAATCAAACACCTGTCTCTTTTTGTATGAATATTACACAACCAATTTGGATTCCCCAATATAAACACAAGCCAGATGCTGTTGAATCTTTGGATAAAACGGTCCAGGCTTTGGTGGAGGCCGGAGTCCTGGAACCGTGTCAATCAGCACGGAACACACCGATTCTGCCGGTTCCGAAAAAGGAGCCTGGCCAATATCGGATTGCCCATGATTTAAGAGCCGTGAATGCAGCCTTGGCTACTGCCACTGTTCCGGTTCCTAACCTGTACACCGCTCTGTCGGAACTAGGTCCAGACATGAAATGGTTCACTTGCATTGATTTGGCTAACGCATTTTTCTGTATTCCACTGGCGGAACACTGCAGAGATATATGTGCATTCACACATAAAGGTATACAATACAGATACACAAGATTACCTCAAGGTTTTGCTCTCTCTCCAGGATTGTTTAATCAGGCCCTGAGGGGGAGACTGGACTCATGCCAACTGCCAGAAGGCTCCTTATTGATACAATATGTTGATGATATTGCTTTGGCGGCTAAAACACCGGAAATCTGCCTTGAAACAACCAAGGTGGTTCTTCAATGCTTAGCAGACGCAGGGTACAAGGTATCTAAACAGAAATTACAGTGCTGCAGATCTAGGGTTACTTTCTTAGGGAGAGTAGTAACACGGGGTTCCACGGGCTTGTCCGCCACACACCGGTCCGCTATACTGTCACACACAAAACCTGAAACTGTGAAAGACATGTTAGCATTTTTAGGACTGACTGGCTACAGCAGACAATACATTCCTGACTTTGTCGGACGTACACAACCTCTTAGAGACATGGTGAAATCTCTGGGGATGAGAAATTTGTCTGGTAAGCTCACCTGGACGGTGGCGTCAGAACAAGCGTTTATAGACGTTAAACAAGCCTTATCCGTTGCAGTTGACTTAGCCAGACCTGATTTTTACATGGGTGTTTCTGAAACAGACACTGTGATTAATGGTGTACTGTTTCAGGAAAAGGGGGAAGGTAGAGCAGTACTAATGTATTTAAGTGCCCCATTGTACCTTATAGAGAGGAGACAACCACAGTGCACAAGACATGTAGCAGGACTGACCAAATTAGTACAGAAAACAGCACACCCATTGCGCATTCTAACCACACACAGAGTAGTAGCGTACATAAACTCACAAATTTTCACACTCACTCCATTGAGACAGAGACGCATTCACAAAGCATTGACTGCACCCAACATCACCTACACACACGAAGGAGTTAATATGGCAGATGGGATGCTGAAAGGTCCACCACATGAGTGTGAGGAACAGGTGGAAATGCAAGGAAAAGTAAGACCAGACTTACAAGCCACACCCATTCCAGGGTCATGGAATTTATGGACAGATGGGTGTGGGTACAGGGCAGATACAGGTGAAGTCAGAGCAGGATACGCAGTAGTTCAGGAAGCAAAGGGGGAAACGCATGAGTTTCAGACAGTTATTGCAGACGAGGTGAAACAAAACCCATCGGCACAGAAGGCAGAACTGCTAGCAGTAATTTCAGCATTAGAAATGGCAGAAGGAAGGGACGTCACTATTTATAGTGACTCAGCGTACGTAGTCACAGCTGCGCACGTAGACATTCCACATTGGAAGCAGGTTGGATATGTCACAAGCACAGGGAAACCAGTCAAACACAAGACAGAACTGATGCGATTAGAAGCAGCTATACACAAGCCAAATAAGGTAGCGATTGTGAAGTGTAAAGGACATCAAAAGGGAGACACAATAATAAACAGAGGGAATGAGGCTGCAGATGAGGCAGCAGAAAGAGCAGCAGGATACACGGAACCCATCAACATGCTTGTGTTGGACTCCAGTGTACCCTGGGAACCGATTCCCACAGGGCAAGAGCTTAGACACATACAGGATCAGGCAAGTCCAGAAGAAAAGTCAGCATGGCTAGCAAAAGGAGCTAGCCCAAACAGTCAGGTGTGGACGTCACAAGAAGGACAAGTAGTTTTACCAATGTCACTAGCAGAAGCAGTTTTAGAAGAGGCACACACCGTGGCGCACGTAGGAAGACGACAGACACTGGAAAATCTAAAACAATGGTGGCACCCATACATGTCAGCATTAGTGGTTGATCACATCACTAAATGTCAGATTTGTAACACACAGAACGTAGCAAAAGCATTTAAACTAGCTCCAGGAAGGTTTCCATTGCCAGATTCTCATGGACATGAGATTCAAATGAATTACACAGATATGATTGACCCCATTAGGAGATATAGATATCTCCTGGTCGTTGTAGATAGATTCTCGGGGTGGGTAGAGGCAGTCCCCACTCTGAGGGAAGATGCAAAATCAGTCTGTTTCTGATTAATTGTTGGATTCCGAACCATGGGTTTCCTAGGGAAGTTTTTTCAGATAACGGGAGTCATTTCACGAGCAAAACACTGCAGTGGGTGGAGCAGTCGTTGGGGCTGCGCCATAGCTATGGTTGTGTGTATCATCCTGCCTCACGAGGTCAGGTGGAGAGGATGAATCAAAATTTGAAATCAAAATTAGCTAAGACTACACTGACCACGGGCATGAATTGGCTTGATGCCCTACCAATTGCCCTGATCAGTATTCGGAGTTCAATTAATAATCCCCTTTTGAACTGGTCAGAGGCGTAGCATTTCCAGGCCCAAAAAACAAGACTGAGTCCTAATGCGGGCTCGCCTGGGACAAACACAGATGAGTATCGTCAACTGTTTTTGAAACTAAAATCAGTGTGTGAGGAACTATCTGTGCAGGTACGGAGAAACAGAGGAGGAGACGAGGAGCATGAGATACCTCCCGAGGTGGCCGTCACTCCATGGGTGTAAATGAGAGTCATCAAGAGAAAGTGGTCAGAACCTCGCTGGACAGGCCCATTCCGGGTGACAGAGAGAACCAGCCACGCGGTACGACTCAAGGGTAAAGGCAGCTCATGGTACCACCTGTCTCAGTGCAAGCCAGCACTGCCACCAGAGGAGCACCAGACGGAGAAGCAAGCATCTAATTAATAACAAGTGCCAGCTGGACATTCTGTGAACAACAGGTGTCAACGGAGAGCTGTCTGAGCTGTTGAAGATCCAGAACACATTATTATTTTCTTTATAGGTTGTCGTGGACTGTTCTTCTTTTTTACAGGTTGCTTGGACTGTTAATTTTTTTCCTTTTCTCGCAGGTTGAACTTTCTAAACAAATTGTAAAAAAAAAAAAAAAAAAAAAAAAAAAAAAGCACCCTGTAACTTTAACACTTAAACATATAAGGGTTTAGATATAAGGGTATATAAGGGTTTAAAAGGGGGTGTGACAGGACAAAATACAGACAACATTACCAACCAGTACTTCCTCCTGATATTCCGATATGGCTCCAGGTAACCATAACCATTACTCTATTGAGTATAATGATAATAACACTGGCCATGGTTTTCACACAGGAACAATTAACAACGGTAGAGGGAACAGTTGTCAATATTTCAGCAATCGTACGCCCGGCAAACGCGACAATTAAAGACCCGACATCACAGCTAAATAGAACTAAACGATCAACCATCTCTCAGCCTAAATCTAAATGCATCAGACGCTGGGGAGGTATAGAATTAGACTATCATTGGGGTGAGACAACCGCATGGACAGTGAACTTATGTGAAGTGGTTAAATGTGGTACAAATCAGCTGGGGCATAAGGGGGAGCCGGTGTATTTGTGTTGGTCTCGTGACGACAATATTAAATCAAAACACCGACCAAGCAGCTTATAAGGCTAAATCTTGCAACAAATGGGAAGATTTGATGAGGTCAACACATGTTAACTGGAATCCGACTACACGTTGGGCGACTCGTAAACAGGAGAAATGGGAAAAACTTAACATACAGAGGGATAATGGTCCAATAACCAATTTGATAACTATTGCATTGGAGTGGCAAGCCGACCCTAATGGGGAAAAGTCTTCAGCATTTTTCATAGGGGTGGGGGTAGATGTAAGTGGTAATGACCCTGTGGGATGGATTAAGGTCAGAGTTAGAAATAAACCAACAGCCGACACCGTTGAGGACACAAAAAACATGACAGACAACACTGGGGGGAATCAGTCTATATTGGGAACAGATTATTCTACATGGGCAACCGAACAAATCGTAAAATTAAGCACAGGGTTTGAAGGGAGTAACTTATGGATTAGATGGATAAATGCGCAAGCAGGAGAAGCTAACATGGACGGGTGTATAGCATGTGCGGCAGCCAGACCAACATTGTTTTTAGGTCCAGCAAAATTATTTCCGAGGTAAGACCCAATAGGGTTTAAGTGTATGATTAACTTAACACATATGGCTAATCCAGCTAATTGTACTGCCTTGGTAAACATTTTTCCAGTCATAGCAAACAACACCGGTTCAGGGCCGTTCAAAATTCCTGAATCAGGTAACTTCACTTGTTTTAATCATACAGCAGGTGACGTGACACGGAGTACAAAACACTTAGGTAACATAAATCCTAAATGGTGCCACACTATATTTAATCATGACTCCGGTAACTATATAGGACCATGGGCTAGAGCAGGACTGTATTATTATTGCGGAGCGTTAAATCTATTGCTAAGACTACCTATGGATAGTCACGGCCTTTGTGCTACGGTTAGATTAATTTCCCCAATCACTATGTATGGCACGCACAAACCCACTCCTAATCACAATAGGCCTAGACGATCAGGTGACAATGAACTCGACTTAACTAAAAACACACCCACTTATATAGACGCGATAGGAATTCCTCGCGGAGTGCCAGACGAACATAAATTGGTAGATCAGATAGCGGCAGGATGGGAAAGTATTTTCATTTGGATCACACCAAACAAGAAAAAGAAACAAGAATACAACTGAGGTGACTACACGCATTCTTTCACTACACTGCACATCCTGAAGGTCCTTGTTGTCCAGGCTGCCAGTGATATTTCCATCATTGTTGAGGGCAGCGAGGTATTGGCAAAAATGTGACAACACAGCAGAGGCTTGCAAACTGTTGATGGAAATGATGTATGCCATGAATCTGAGCCTAAGTGTCAAATGTGTACTTCCACATGGTTGAGGAAACTCAAACTGTTGTAAAGTATCCTTGTGCCTTGTAGAAATGCTTTTTTTTTTTTTTTTTTACTTTTCCAAACCTATTTTAAGCATTTTCTTATTTGGCCTAAATTACATATTTTTAAAGAAAATTCTGAATGTAAAAGGCAGTTCTTAGGGTGTAAAACCAATTATGTTTCTTTGAAATAGTTGAATGTTATTTGGATTTAGGAAATTATGATACTGCCGATTTCAAATGCCAGTTACAAATGTATTTTTTATATTGATTTTATGTATTGTTTGTATACATTGCAATTGCTGTAGGTTTACATTGTTTCAAGGTTGTATGAAAAGCACAGTTACTGATCTCATTGCATTGAATGTACGTACACTGTCAGAAATGTTTTCAATGTGGTGGTACCCTAAAGGGCACATATTTGTGCATTTATTTAGGGAACATAATTGTAGATTTTAAAATCGTGTTGATTTCATACACCCTGTTTCATCTCCAGGACTTTTATTATGTTTTTTGTTATATGACACATCTCAATAATGAATGATTACAAATATGTATCTCTCTATCTGGAGAAGAGAATGCAATGTACCTTTAAGGAAACGAACTGGACTTTTAAACACTGTTTTTTTTCTGAGAGTGTAAGTGGTTATTTAATAAAGCAGTAATTTCTCCATGAATCTGATTCTGTACTTTTCTGAGGGAAGGGAGGGTGGAGAGGGGGAGTGTATAGAAATAAACTAATACAACAAGAAATGAACCAGATCTGGGCTGAGTCTGGAATTTACGGCGTACTTCTGGCTCAAACTCGGTCGTGGTCCGGTTATTGCGATTTAGTTATGGCTTGCCGAACTAGGGCTGAGTCATTTGAGCCGCGCCTCAGCCACAACACTCGGCTGAGTCTGGGCCGACAGTTTCCAAGGCTATCGGCCCACTCTATGGCCATTCATCATGGCTGAGACAATGCCGGCATCAGGCGAAGTATTTTTGTTCCGGCGTGCGTGATTTGGCCCGTGTTTGGTCCGATGCAATTTAGCTAGCTGGGAAGTTGGCCCCACATGTCCTAAAACAACAGTGCCACCTAGCAGTAGGTTGTTCGCCTGCTGGCCACATTTGTGAATCAGGCTGCATTTGTATTTGGATCGGGTGAAATGCGAAAGCAAAGTCTCAAAATTCAAAAACCCGCAAGAGGAAATTACCAAATGCACGTCACAGATAGCACGTGAGTGACTTGATCCACAAGTGCAGATTCAACCATTTACAAATAAACTTTAAATTTGAGACTTCAACTTTACAAATATTTGCAATGTAAATTTAAACAAATGTATTTTTTTTCCCATAAAATTGTGATATATCTATGAAAATAAAAAACATGTATTTATGAGTATAACTGTATTTGTACATATTGCAGACTGTGAGACACAGATTGGGATGTATTTATTTGTGAATAGTGAAACATACTTGTGTTTAATTTATGGATTAACATTTAGTAGTTTGAGACTAATCTCTCTCCTTATAGGACTGTCCTTGCTGACACGTCTTTGCAAAATTACGGGCAGTGCCTTTTGACTGGTAGACAGGGATGGTGATTCCCCTCTTTAAGAAAGGAGATCGGAGGGTGTGTTCCAGCTTTAGGGCATCACACTCCTCAGCCTCAATGCAGGTGTAATGTGGAAGAGCGTCCAGCTGATAGCAGAACCTCAGATCCAGGAGGAAAAATGCAGATTCCGCCTTGGTTGTGGAACAAAGGACCAGCTCTTTACCCTCATTAGGATACTGGAGGGTGCATGGGGGTTTGCTCAACCAGTCTACATGTGCTTTGTGGATCTGGAGAAGGCAGTCCCTATATAAACAGAGCAAGAGTCTGGTTCATTTGACTGTCAGAAAGTTGGTTTCCAGTCTGAGTTGGACTCCATCAGGGCTGTCCGTTGTCAACAGTTCTGTTCATAATTTTATGGACAAAATTTCTTGCAGTAGTGAAGTGGAGGAAGGTGTCTGGTTTGGTGGTCTCAGGATCCCATGTCTGCTTTTTGTGGATGTTGTAGTCATGTTGCCTTCATTGAGCTGGGACCTCCAGTTCTTGCTAGACCAGTTTGCAGCCAAGGGTGAAGTGGTGGAGATGAGAATCAGCACCTCCAAATCTTAGTCCATGGTACTCAGTCGGAAAAAGAGTGGAGTGCTCTCTCCAGGTTGGAAATGAGATCCTGCCTCCTCATGTAGAGGAGTTCAAGTATCTCGGGATCTTGTTCACGAGTGAGGGAAAGATAGAGGTTGACAGGTGGATTGATGCGGCGTCTACAGTAAGGTACAGGTCAGTTGTGGTGAAAAGATAGCTGAGCCCAAAAGCAAAGCTCTCAATTTACCGTTTAATCAACATCCCAACCCTCACCTATGGTCATGAGCTTTGGGTCATGACTGAAACAATAAGATTGCAGGTACAAGCGGCTGAGATGAATTTCCCCCACAGGGTGTCTCGACTCTCCCTTAGAGATCAGACATGCAGGAGAGACTCAGACTGAAGCCGCTGCTCCTACATGTCAAGGGGAGCCAGTTGAGGTAGTTTGAGCATCTGGTCCGGATGCCTCCTGGAAGCCTTCCTGGTGAGGTGTTTCAGGCATGTCCAACAGGGAGGAGGCCCCGGGGAAGACCCAGAACACACTGGAGAGATTATATGTCTCGACTGGCCTGGGAACGCCTCATTATACCCACAGAAGTGCTGGAAGAAGTGGCTAGGGAGAGGGAGGTCTGGTTTCTTTACTTGGACTATAAGTAGTGGACAATTGATGGATGGGTGGATGGATGGAAAAGTTGATATATTTTATTTAAATATTACTTTGAAAACAGTGTTTTCAAATCATGATATAATGAACCATGGTAATAAATACATGGGCATTGCCTTCCCAGACCTTGACCTAGGCCCTACAGAAACCCTGTGTTATGAGCTGAAGTAATCTGAAATTCGTGGAGAGATTCTGTATGGAGGCCTCAGATCCAGGTCAGATGCTTACATTTTGTTCCCCAATCTCATTCAGCTACATTCAGAACACTAATCTAAGCAACGGGAGGTTACACTATTATTAAATATATACAAGTATTAAATAAGAGATGCCACAATCATGGCACACATAGACTTGAAAAAAATTATTTTCCTCAATGGATAGATGGACAGACGGAATATGAGAACAGAATTATATTTTTTATATAATTATTATATTATAATTTTTTTATATACCTGTACTTCAAAAAGGTTTGAAAAATGTGAGTATTCTATTGCAAGATCAAAAGGACATGTAATAAACATATCTATATATCTCTCTCTAATATATATTATGCCCATATTTATTATGGATTCCAGTATTTAAGAAGGGCACTGCAGCATTTGGGGCCTTCCTAAAATAAAAATTATATATATATATATATATATATATATATATTAGTGTTTTATATTTTAGTCATATTTTAGTGTTCAATGAATGAACTAATAGATTGCTCACATTCACAGCCAGATCCAGCCATAATCAGCTTATCTTTAGGAAGAGTTTGTCTAACCCTCCTCACAACCTCAACACGCTCTTCTGCAGTCATGTATGGGAACTCTCCATTTGAGCCTTGAACCACAAGACCTGCCATTAAAATAAAACAAGCAAACAAATTAAAATTCAAAGAAAATTAATGTAAAGAATAGTGTCAGTGTCTGTTATTAATAACATGAACGCATTATTTGGTTGATACCTGGTTTAATCCTCTTACACATCATTGTGAAATGTGAAGTAAATTAATAATGAATAATGAGGAATGAATATGAAAGATTAAAAGAAGCTCATGTATCAGAAGTGATGCATGAATTTATAAATGTATGTAAATATTTTTTTTCTAATCTTAATCTAATGACGCCTACATGATTTAGATAAATTTGATAATACTTACCTCTAAAAGGTATGCTGGCATACTTCCATATATTTTCATCCAGGCTTTTATAATCTATATCTCCCTCCTGTGTAAACGGAGTGGCAATGGGAGGATAAATGCCACTTATATCAAGCCTTTGAGTGGCATGATTACTAATGCCTCTCCACACTAAATTACTTTCTTTTCTGCAGAAATGACTGAAACTTCTGGCCAGCAACATGTCTCTGTTTTTTGATCTGAAAGCAAAGGAGACAAAGCACAAAGTAGCTTAGTCCCTTTCAGTTAATGTTTAACAGCACTATAAATAATGTCCAGGAACATGGTTACCAGTGAAAAGCCTGTTGTTAAATAGCCTAAAGATCAAGTTAAAATCATGAAAAATGTAAAAAGACACTGTAACCTGCAGGGTTAAATGGATGAATTGGTTGTATAATAAATAAAATAACATTTGATAGATTCATACAAAAAAGTTGCACAGTAGACTGCCAGGTGTATTAATGTTTAACAAAACAACTTAACAACTTACACCTTTGCCCCTTTTCTGAAAAATTGTCTTTTTGTGTTTTTAACTGAAATAAGTAAACATACATTGTTTTCATGTTTCAATTTTACCATATTCCAATGGTCAAGAAATTCACTTGTTGAACTTGAAATAATTTGTTTTTTACATTTTCAAAGCCAAAATCACACCAAAAAAAAAATGTCACCATCAAATCAAATCAAATTTATTTATATAGCGCTTTTCACAACTGATGTTGTCACAAAGCAGCTTCACAGAATTCCAGTAAGACTAAGATTTGAGATGTAAAGGGATGGAATTAGTTTTGAACTGTTTTGTGTTTGTAAAGTAGAAAATATGAAAATTTTGTGTGAAAATTAGTGTGGCTAATGACTCCAGCAGATCTGACTATGACAGCTTTAACTAAAAGGAGAGAACCAGAAGGACACACAGACACGGGAGCATCCTGAAACACTGGCATCCCTCCGCTCCACCGTCAACAAACCTGAGTGATCGCGAGAAGCAGCGGGACGACAGCACCAGCGTCTCAGTTTACTATAATTCCCTGTGTCCATGGACCCCCCGGATCTGCCGCCTTTATCTATGTGGGAGCATTAGCTACCAAAAGATAAACTAAACAGATGTGTTTTTAGCCTAGATTTGAAGATTGCGACTGTGTCTGAGTCCCGAACATTTTCTGGAAGATCATTCCAGAGTCTGGGGGCTTTATAAGAAAAGGCTCTTCCCCCAGCTGAGGCCTTCTGAATTCTGGGAACAATTAAAAATCCAGTATTCTGTGATCTGAGTGAACGTGGAGGCTCATAATAGGAAATTGTATCTTGAAGATATTCAGGAGCAAGCCCGTGTAGAGCTTTATATGTTAATAACAAAATTTTGTAGTCAATGCGGAATTTAACAGGCAGCCAATGAAGTGATGATAAAGCTGGGCTGATATGTTCAAATTTTCTAGTTTTAGTGAGGACCCTAGCTGCAGCATTTTGAACTAGTTGAAGTTTTCTTAAATTGCTGCTGGTGCATCCTGACAGTAGTGCGTTACAGTAGTCAAGCCTTGAAGTAATAAAGGCATGTACTAATGTTTCTGCATCCTGAAGGGATAAGGCATTTCTAATCTTAGCAATATTGCGAAGATGTAAAAAAGCTGTCCTAGTGATACTACCTATGTGTTGATCAAATGATAAATCCGGGTCAATTATGACACCAAGATGTTTTGCTGCTGAACCAGGTTTAACTGGAAAGTCAGCTAGATTTAAAATTAAATCTGATAATTTATTTCTTGCCACTTTTGGACCCAAAAGCAGGACCTCTGTTTTGTTGCTGTTTAGAAGGAGGAAGTTACGCAACATCCAGCCTTTCACGTCTTTTACACAGTCCTCTATTTTCTTTAATCTGTGTTTGTCATCGGGCTTGGCTGAAATATACAATTATGTGTCGTCTGCGTAACAGTGAAAGTTAATGTCATGGTTTCTTATAACTGTGCCTAGCGGTAACATGTATAATGTAAATAATAATGGTCCTAAAATAGAGCCTTGTGGAATTCCAAATCTTACTTTAGAATAATTTGAATTTAGATTGTTTACTTTTACGAATTGATAACGTTCCGTTAAGTAAGATTTGAACCATAATAGGGCTGTCCCTGTGATTCCAACCATGTTTTCTAACCTTTCTATGAGAATATTGTGGTCTATGGTATCGAAGGCTGCACTTAGGTCAAGAAGCACCAACAGGGATACGTGGCCTTGATCAGAGGCAAGAAGAAGATCATTTGTTATCTTGACTAGAGCTGTCTCTGTACTATGATGTTGCCTGAATCCAGATTGGAATTTTTCATATATATGATTCTTATGTAGATATGAACTAAGTTGTTGGGCCACAGCTCTTTCTAAGATCTTGGACAGAAATGGCAAATTTGAAATAGGCCTGTAATTAGACAGTGTACTAGCATCAAGATTTGGTTTCTTGATCATAGGTTTAATAACTGCTAGTTTAAAAGCTTTGGGTACATGGCCCAGACTAAGGGATGAGTTTACTATAGTTAAAAGAGGATCAATAATAGCTGGTAGTACTTCTTTGAGCAACTTTGTGGGAATTGCATCAAGTGTGCAAGTTGTACAGTTTGCGGAGGTGATAATCTTCTCTAGTTCTAATTGTGGGAGTGGGTAAAAGGTTTCAAGTCTTTCTTTTACAGTTATATTATGTTTTATTTCATTCACATCGGGTGGCAGCCAGGATGGACTTGATCCTGTGGCTTGAGTTTGTTGTCTAATATTCTCAATTTTATTATTAAAAAAGTCCATAAAATCTTTACTGGTGAGAGTTGCTGGAATTAGTTGTTCAGAACCTGCTTGATTTTTTGTAATTCTAGAAAACACACTAAACAGTGCTCTCGGATTATTTTTATTATGGGAGATCAGCGAGGCCAGATATGCTGAGCGAGCTTTAGTGAGGGCATTTCTATACTCTATAAGGCTGTCCTTCCAGGCAGAATGGAACACTTCAAGCTTGGTTGATTGCCATTTCCGCTCTAGTTTTCGTAATGTTTGTTTTAAAGTACGGGTCTTAACATTATACCATGGTGCGAGCTTTTTCTGTCTTATACTTTTATGTTTAAGCGGTGCTACCTTTTCTAAAGTAGATCGACAGGTATTTTCTAGGTAATCAGTTAGTACATCTTAGACCCATCAAGACTCCATGAAGGCCTCAACATCAAAATAAACCTAAAAAATACCCTGCAGGTTGCATTTGTCATGGTTTGACATGGTTCACATACATGAAATAAACTACTGGACATCAAAATGGCATAATGTTCTTCAGATTTTTTGCTTAACCCCACAGTATTTTCATGTTTTTATTTTTTATTACATATTACAATAGTGTCTACACCAAATAACAGCTAAAAACACCATCCTAAAAATCATAATAGGCAAAGACTAAAATAATGAATTATGGCATTATATTTTTAAATAAATTCCCAACTAAACTACTTTAGAGATGCTACATATAGCTACTTACAGGTCATGCTAGTGTTTTGCTAAAACTCGAGTTATATTCCCCATAGCTTAGACCCAGAATTCCTAACATCTACAAAATGACATTACTTGAGTAGTGGCTTATTACATAAAATAGTGCCTTATTATAATGATTTTGAAAATGAACATTTTAACAAAAAATTGTAAACCGCAACAAAATGACACTCTATAGTGTATTTGGTTTTACAGTATGGGCCTTACAGTAAAGACACCATTGAGATTGTTAAATTCAGCACAATATTTGATGACTGTCACTTTGACCACACTCCCTTACTTTTCGGAAAATTCGTTGAGAATTAATTTAAACAAGCATCTAAAATAACATTAAACTGTGAGGTCATGAGCTTGTGCTTTGTGAAGAAGGAACAGCCATTGGCTCATGTTTAATGCTAATTACGTCGGAAATACTAACAGTTATCCAATATTAAATATAAATAACACTTTACCACACCGCACTGTTACAAACGACGCTGAAGTTAGCTCCTTTTTCTCAGTTTCCAATTCGTTTGACGTTAGCTCCTTTTTCGCAGCCTCTTATTCGCAAACTGAAGTTAGCTCCTTATTCGCAGATGCAGATTCAATGAGCCGCAGTGAACGAATGGGTGTGTTCAATGTGCACATAATGCTGCGCATATTTTTTTGTACGCTTCATGGACAAAAGAATAGCAATAAATACAAAAATTAACAAACTATTTCCCTTCACAACACATAAAACAAGCCAAAAACTCTCTGCAGTTTAAAATACTTCATTCATTCATTCATTATCTGTAACCGCTTATCCAATTCAGGGTCGCGGTGGGTCCAGAGCCTACCTGGAATCATTGGGCGCAAGGCGGGAATACTCCCTGGAGGGGGCGCCAGTCCTTCACAGGGCAACACAGACACACGCTCACACATTCACGGACACTTTTGAGTCGCCAATCCACCTACCAACGTGTGTTTTTGGACTGTGGGAGGAACCCGGAGCACCCAGAGGAAACCCACGCGGACAAAGGGAGAACACACCAACTCCTCACAGTCACCCAGAGCGGGAATTAAACCCACAACCTCCATGTCCCTGGAGCTGTGTGACTGTGACATTACCTGCTGTGCCACCATGCCGCCCCAGTTTAAAATACATTTGTATTTAATTAAAAGTAATTAATAATAATAAGAAGAAATAATTAAAATAAATAGATAAGCAAATAACTTAAATTGTAGATATAAAAGTGCAAGATATGTAAGGCAGTATAACTATAACGTAAGAAAAATAATTTATCACCCAACAATTACCAAACTGATAACCATATTTCACAACATTTTTTGATGTCTGTTAAGGATTTCAAAGGTGAGCTCTTCTAGAGGGAGAAAATCTGAGATTTGTGATAGCAACATTTTAAATGAGAGAACATCTGATGATATCCTACAGAGCCCTTGAAGGGACATGGTGAGAATTTTTTTTAGGGAAAAATCTTGTAAGCACCACTTAGTAAGTCGTGAGCACTGCTTAGTAAGTCATGAGCACCACTTGGTATGTTGTGAGCACCATTTAGAAAGTTGTGCACTTTCTCTCACAAGGTCTGGCAACATGGCAGGGAAGGAGAGGATGTGCTGTAACTCCTCCATCATGGACGAAGACCTATTTAACTTTTTGGAGTCATGTCGCATTTCACTGGAGGAGAATCAACTGCAAAATCTTCAATTCTGCAAAGATTAAAAGCAAAGTTGAACGGAGACAAGGACTGTGACATGTGTGAATTAAATAGATTATCATCCCATGGTAACAAGAATGCCAATAAGGACAGCAGACGTTTGGAAATGGGGTGGATGCATTTTCAGGGTGGACAGTATCGTCAGGTACGGACAAAATATGGAGGGGGAACAAGACATCTCAGCTGCGAGAAACAAGCTACAGTTGAAGAGTTACTTGGTGTTGGAAAAAACTGAATAATTTTGATTTTGAAATTCGTGATTTTAGTCAAAGCCTCCTACCACAAGAAACCACATTGTGTCAGATTTATGAAGAAAGTCAACTTAGAATGGTACGCCTATATCTTTGCTCAGAGGAAGTTGATGCTGAGGAAGGACCATCCCTTGTCGTTTCTTCAGATACAGATCCTGAGTTTATACCCAGTGAGGGTATAAAGAGGAAGAAAAGAAAGGTATGCCGGTGGTATTGTGTACTGCTGAATATTCATAGGACATATTTCAAACAGCTAGCTTTACAATGTATAATATTTGAAATTGATGTAATGAAAGCTATGTTGAGTTGCTTTTTTTTTTTAAACGTCCGCCTAGTCAAAAAAAAAATGAGTCCAAGGAAGGAGACCAGTGTTCGAGTGAACCACAAACTTGAAACTTGAGGATAATACAATCATATGTTCAGATCCTGAAACTAAATCACAGCATGAGGAGCTGCAGGTAAGCACTTTTCATTTAGTGTTTGTAAGGCTATTTTATATAACAGGGTTATGGTCAGAAAACAAAATGGGACAAATATAACAAGCCATTACTATAGTTATATAACAAACAGGCATAAAATATAATCTAAAAATATAATATAATATAATATAATATAATATAATATAATATAATATAAAATAAGTCTTTCTCTCCATATATCAACCAAGCCAATGTCATTGCAGAGATTTTTGAGGGAAAATAAAGATTTCCGGTTTGGTAGTGGGGCAGATGACGATCTTTCTAATATATCATTAAGAACGCAATTAAGTCCCCAGCCAAGATCCCAAAACCTTTGCAATGTTGATTAAAACCTTTTAATACATTAATAAAATAATATATTGTATGGGATATAACGTTGGTTAAATAAATATTTATTTAAATATTAAATCAAGGGAAAGTATTACAGTGGACACCGTAATTCTCATCCTAAATACAGCTCTAATACCACACATTAAAAAAAGCTTGTATTTAGTCAGGCCCAGGCTGATGATGTTCTTTACTTTATCTGGAAACAAGTTGTATTAAGACATATTTTGACATAATTATTTTATACTTTAGTTTTAAATGGAAACATGGCATATTGAGCCATTTGTACACAAGAAAATGAATGTGAGACATGAGTGCATGAATCTAAATTTGTTTAAAACAGACTCCAAACTTAATTTTGTTTCTTACATTCTACAGGAAAAAAAATGCATATCCTTCATTTCTGGATAAACTTTAGAAACATTCCCAAGGATGTCAGCTTTATTTCCTTCGCTAATCAGCTCAGGCAGTTACTCAAATTTGTACAAGGCCTCTTTTGCCTCATCAGTGGTTATATATAGCAGTGGAGCTGGTGCAACCTCTCCCTTGAAAGACACTTTGTTTTTAATGCACCACCTGTTTGCCTTCAAGATCTGTTGGTAAGTGTTGAGGTCCTGGAATGAGAAAGAAATGATTACATATTGAAATAAACTGAAAAAGGAAAATTCTGGCTCTATTAAAGCTTAACCACATATCATAAATATGTTTTTAACTTCAAGCCCTCAGGTAGCACTGCATTAAAAACAGTTAAAATTCTGTAGTGGAAATTACTAAATAAACTCATTTACAGATCACATCAAATAATTTACAAAACCACTGTGAACACAGCTTATCATCGTATCCAATAATGGAAGTAAGAACACTACCATGAAATGCATAAATATGCTTAAATGAGGTCAGGGTCAGAGAAGGTGTGTGGTAAATCACTGATGAGGTAAAAGAGACCCTAAAAGAGACTAATTTGAGTTACTGTCTGAGCTGATTAGTGAAGGAGAAAAAGCTGACATCCTTAGGAATTTTTCTTATTTTTATCCAGAAATGAAGGATATGCATTTCTTCCTAGAGAATGTAAGGAGCAAAGTTTAGCTTGGAGTCTGATTTAAACAAATTTAGATTCACGACATCCTTGGGAATATTTTTTTCCAGAAATTAAGGATATGCATTTCTTCCTGGAGAATGTAACAATGTTACAAAATGAAGCTTAGATTCATGCACCCAGTCTCACATTCATTTTCTTGTGCACAATTGCTTAATATGCCATGTGTACAGTTAAAATTAAGTGTATAATATCTCCCAAACAGGCTAAATCCATGTTTTCCTTGAACATTTAAACCAACAGACAGTAAGGCCAGGTTAGGCCATCCTAACAAGTTCAGTTCAAGAGCAGACCACAAGATGCTTAAAGAAGTCTCCAACAATACTAAAATGTCATAACGATATCTACAAGTAGCTCTTACCACAGTTGATGTTAAGGTAAATATATCTACCAGCAGCAAAAGACTGCACAAGTTTGATTTCCGTAGGAGGTGTGTAAGGAGTAAACCCATGCTGACGAAAAGACATCAAGGCAAGACTAAAGTTTGCCAGAGAGCACCTAGACAAAGACCAGGACTTCTTGAACAATGTGCTTTGGACAGATTATTCCAAAGCTGAATTATTTGGGCACAGAAGGCAGGTCTGGCACAAACGAACACAGCATTTGAGCACAAGAACCCCATATCAGCTTTGAAGCACAGAGGTGAAAATGTCATGATTTAGGGCTGCATTGCTGCACCAGGGCCTTGCAAGCTCTCCATCATAGAATCTACTATGAACTCTTCACTGAATCAGAGGGAGCTTGAGGAAAATGTGAGACTATCTGTCCAAAAACTGAAGCTAAAGTGGACGTTGACCATGCAACATGACCATGACAAAAAAAAAACATTCCAGTAAATACACAAGTATGGCTCAAAAGTAAGAAATGGAAAGTTGTGGAATGGCCAAATCAGAGCCCAGATCTTAATCCTACTGAGATGCTGTGGGGTGATCTGTGCATTCAAGAAACCCCTCAAATATCACACAGCTGAAAGAATTCTGCATGGAGGAATGGTAAAAGCTCTCCCCCTGTCGATGTTGGAGACTGGAAGATGGTTATAGGAAACATCTAATTGATGTGATTTAAGCCAAAGGGGGAAAAAACAGATATTAGGGCATAGGGTGTCATAAATTTTTCCTCACAAGAAATGTAATTTTTTTGTTCATTATATTGTACAACTTATAATTATGAATAATTTCTTCAGTTTTATTTGTTTAGCTCCATCTCAAAATACTGTTGACATGAGGTTCAAATGAAAAATATATATATCAAAAGTATATTTAGGGGTTCGAGCACGAAGTGCTTGAAACCCTATTGTGTTTGTTCTGATTTTAATTTGTTATTAGGGGTTCGAGCACGAAGTGCTTGAAACCCTATTGTGTTTGTTCTGATTTTAATTTGTTATTATTATTATGGTCCTAACACGTAGTGTAGGACCATATTGTAATTGTTAGGATTTTTCTTCTTCTTATTATTATTATTATTATGGTCCTAACACGTAGTGTAGGACCATATTGTAATTGTTAGGATTTTTCTTATTAGGGGTTCGAGCACGAAGTGCTTGAAACCCTATTGTGTTTGTTCTGATTTTAATTATGGTCCTAACACGTAGTGTAGGACCATATTGTAATTGTTAGGATTTTTAGGGGTCCAAGCACTGCAAGTGCTGGAGCCCTATTGTTTTTGCTCTGTTTCCTCTTCTTCTTCTTCTTCTTCTTCTTTTTCTCCGATGAAACGCGATGGGCAGCCCAAACCGTAGGTCCTACAGACTTGTCATTTGGTCAACTGGTAGTAAACCCTCCCGCTACTCAGGCGCAAAGAATCAGCCCGATCAGCCTGATGGTGGCGCTATAGCGATGCGGAACGCGTCGCTCCCTATATCTCCTGCCCCGTGTAGCGTAGAGACGAAATTCTTTTTTCCCCTGATTCCTCAGGTCAGACCCTACAAAAAAAGCCTCAAGAACCCATAAGCTCCGCCTACTCAGATTTTGAGCTAATTTGCATAATATGCAAAATTGCACAAATTTTTGAGCGCGAACTCTGGAAATGTACCCAATATGGACATATGTGGTATCAGCAGAATCCTAAGAACCTGAACTTTAATAATTATTCAAAAAAAGTTGGAATTTCATCACTGGTCGGCTTCCAGACTCCGCCCAAATACAGGGGTGGAGCTCGAGTTCCAAAAATCACACAAATACAGCTATAACTCACAAACGCTTTCTCCGAATGTTACGATACTTCACATGCTTGATCCCTATAAGGGATGGAAGCCATAAGTACTTGGCTGTGCAACTGCAAGCCTAGGGGGCGCTGTAAAAGCAAAAAAATTGTTACGCTTCACAGGATTGTCCGATTGACATGCCGATTGGTATGCGTGTAGTGGGTGATGAGCTGACTTAGATTCTATGACGATGATGTCATATTCGAAAAAACATGGCCGCCATCGACCAATCAAATTTCAGCAGCTGTTTCATGACCTTAACAAGGTCCTATCATCATGACACTTGCATGGTATGTCCATGGCAGCACTTCCTAAGCACATAACAATTTTCATTACGATAGCCACTAGGGGGCGCATTTCAAATTTTCTACATGAAAATATGGAATATCTCAGCGAAATATAAACATATTGACAAGCAGTTTGCTTTATTGCATACTCTGCATAGTGTCTTACAACTTTGCAATTCCAACTATTGTCAAAAAATGCATAGTTTATCCACAATAGTCAGGTATGTGAAAATGGAGCTTTTCGTACTCCTCCCTGGAAATTTGTCTTATCAATAAACAACTGGTATTTTTGCAATCTGTATAGACTGTAGGTCAATAATTATTCACAAAAGTTTGAACTTTTGACATGCTGTTGTGGCAGTAATTTAACAAATGTGCATGGGCGGGGCTCCATGCACTCTTTGAGCTATAACTACAACAAACTTCACCCAAATCAAACACAACTTGGTGCAAATATGTACATCATTACTCTGAAGCAGTCTGCTAAATATGCCCGCATTGCACAGAAAGGGGGCGCTACAATTAGACAACAACTGGTTGCATAGGTTCATAATTGATTACACTGCCACCTAGAGATGCAGTACCAGCAAGATGAGACAGTTATATTCCAAAGACCATGGGAAAGGAGCTTGTGCGTTTTCATATTATTTGGCTAAAGCATTTTTCAGTTTCAGCTGTTAGTTATGTGAAGTTTTGAATACAAGCTGTACTGCTCTTTTTAAGCAGATCCTGCTATCACACAGTAATGAAAGTTCCACATTTTGTTGATAATTATTAAAGTTCAGGTTCTTATGAATCTCATGATAACACATATGTCCATATTGGCTTTTGATCCAAGCACTAGTTCATGCTCAAATACATGTCTGTTCCCACTCACCTGCCTGGAGCCTTCTCTTTTTTGCTGAATCCCCCCTC
Organism: Hoplias malabaricus; assembly: GCF_029633855.1. Classification (NCBI taxonomy): domain Eukaryota; kingdom Metazoa; phylum Chordata; class Actinopteri; order Characiformes; family Erythrinidae; genus Hoplias; species Hoplias malabaricus. The sequence continues at coordinate 33,286,371 of NC_089820.1, forward strand.
AGCCCCTCCTTCTCCTTCTCACACACAGACTGTCACCTCTCCCCCTCCCCTCCCCCCTGCCAGTCAGAGAGGGCCAGAGGACACAGACAATTGAAAGCAGTTTTAAACAAATCAACAGTAACATAATGACCACCTCCTTATTTTAGTTTCAGTATCCATGTTTTCAGCTCCACTGTCCAAAGTAGCACTTTGTAGATCTAACATTACAGAGAGGGGTGCACCTCTTGCTCTGCATACTTTCATTGCTCCCTTTCACATGTTCTTCAATGGTCAGGACACATACAGAGCAGATATGCTGAAAATGTATGACCTACTGTCTCTGCCTTTTTTATCTATAATGTGGACCAACAGAGTATGTGTGTGTAACAGTGTAGACAGTGAGTGGACACAGGTTTTAAAATTATCCAACAGCACTGCTCTTTCTGATCCACTCATAAGAGCACAATACAAACTGAGATAGTACCACAATGTCAGTGTCACTACAGTGCTGAGAATGTATGAGATACTGTCTGAATTTATGTCTATAAGTTTGACCAATAAAATATATGTATCTCAGTGTGGACAGTGAGTTGACACAAATGTTAAAATCTCTAGCAGCACTGCTGTGTCTTATCCACTCATAAGAGCACTACACACACTGCCATATCACCACAATGTCAGTATCACTGCAGTGCTGCGAATTATCCACTACCCAAATAATATCTGCTTTGTGGAGGTCCTGAACATTGGGTCAGAATCCAGGGTGAAATTCCAGATTCAGTTCTGTGCTCTGGGCTGTCTCTGTAACCCAAGCCCCACGTTCACCTGTCTGCAGACCAGAAATTCACTCACTCATCTACTACCCTTTCTTCTTAGAAGTCAGAGCACCAAGGATCACATTTTAAAGCACTACAAAATCTATCTTAAAGTGTGGCTCCTGTATCAGGAAATGTTATATGCTACTTTCTTGCTCTGCAAAGACTGCTCACTTTCAACCTGCTCTTCAATGGTCTGGACACCTATTCAGCAGGTATAACTCAGGTGTTGGAGTTGTAAATCCCTCAGCATCACTGCTGGACAGAGAATAGTCCACAGCCAAACACAGCCAGCAGAGAGTGTCCTGTGTCCACTGATGACAGACTCGAGTACAAGCTACTCCACATCATATCTGCTGTTTGGGGGTCCTGAACATTAGGGTGAGAAACCAGAGTGCAACTCCAGAGTGACTTCTGTGCTCTATGCTGTCTCTGTCATCCGCTACTCCTCCAGCTCATGCTACACCTCCAAAGAGACGCCAGAACAGCATGGAACACCTTATAAACACTAAACAAACTTCCCCAAAAGCCCCTACTATCTCAGGACAGCTCATATGCTAGCACATTGTTCTTCTACCAGCGAATACCAGCTTGGACCCCGGGAATTGTCGCTTGCAGCTATATTTAGGGGTTCGAGCACGAAGTGCTTGAAACCCTATTGTGTTTGTTCTGATTTTAATTTGTTATTATTATTATTATTCTTTTTCTTTTTCTGCCATAAAACGAATCGCACAGCCCAAACCGTAAGGCCTAGACACTTGAGACTCGGTCAATAGGTAGTAGTCGGTCTCGCTACTCAGGCGCAAAATATCAGCCCAATTGGCCTCAAGGGGGCGCTACAGCGAAGGAAAACGCTTTCATTAAAAGATTTTCCACCCCGTGTGGCGTAGCGACGAAATCTTTTTTTTCCCTGATTCCTTGGGTCCTGCCGAATCAAAAAGGTACATACAACCACTAAGCTCCGCCTACTTAGATTTTTTGCTATTTTGCATAATTTGCAAAACCTACTTTTGTGTACTCCTCCGTGGATTTTTGTCCAATTTTCTTGAGCTTGGTGTCAAAATGTTCGCAGGAGCCTGTAGTTTAATAATTATCAAAAAAACGTTGAAATTTCGATTCAAGATGGCCGCCATATGCAAATGAACCTCTTCGGCTTATTTTATGTTTTACTTAAAAATCTATAACAAACTCATGCTTTACTCAAATGTGTTTACATTTCATATTCTACTTTCAGACATGATTCTGAGGTAGCTTGTCAAAGGAGAAGCCAATATTCATATAGGGGGCGCTGTAAATGCTTCAAGTTTATATCTCAGCATCCGTAAGGCGGATCGGACCGCCGCTTGGCATGCTGCTTCTATGGGCAAGGCTGTAGAGGGAAAATTAAGGACAACTCGATTCGAGCAAAATTGTGATTGTCATCGACCAATCAGCTGTCATCAGCTGTTTGACAACCTTAACAAGGTCCAATCATCATGGGATTTGACTGGTATGTCCCTGGGAGGCCTCCCTAAGAGCACAAAAATTGTCATAACGATAGCCACTAGGGGGCGCTATATCAAGAAAATATTATATATCTCTGTGAAAATTAAGCATATTGACACGCAGTTTGCTTCTTTTTATACTCTGCAGAGGGCCTAACAACTTTGTAATTGCAAGTGTTGTCAAAAAATGCTTTGCTTTTTCTCAGTTTCCAAATGTTCAAAATTGAAGCTTTTCGAACTAGTCCGTGGAATTTTGCGATATTCACAAACAGTTGTATCCAAAAAAGTTCAACATTTAGTCAAACCTTTGCCACAATAAATTAATTAATTGAAGCGTGCTGGGCTTTATAAATTCTTTCAGCTATAACTTAAACAAATTAAGCCCAATCACAACCAAACTTGACATACATATGTAGGGCCTTACACTGAAACAGTGTGTGTAAAACGACTCAAATCCACCGAAAGGGGGCGCTACAATAAGACAATAACTGGTTATATGCTGTTTTGTTATTCATGCTGGATTTCTGTTATTGGGAGGGGCCTATAAGCTACATAGTGATGAAAGTTCGACATTTTATTAATAATAATTAAAGTTCAGGTCCTTAGGATTCCTCTGATACCACATATGTCCATGTGAGTTAAACATACACAGAGCAGTAGAAATATAAAAAGTCTATATGTGAATGACTGTCAGCACCATTATAAGACAGTAGTAAATTCTTTCACCAGCAGGTGGCACTCTAAGACCAAATATTGCTTTGGTCATCTACATTCATGAGATCCTATTTATCTGCACAAGTGAAAGGTCATAACATATGAACATAAATGTTTATCATAATTGAAAACAGCGCTCACCAGTCACTTTGACATACTTTTTTTTTCTCACTCACTGTGTAAATAAGACACATGGTTCATTAGTACTTGTCAAGCCTCATTGGCCAAAACTGCTTATGATCTCTCAAATTTCAAGCCAAATAATGTTGAAAGTTCCACATTTTCTTAATAATTATTAAAGTTAAGGTCCTTAGGACTCTTCTGATACCACATATGTCCATGTTAGATTAATATCAACAGAGCAGTAAGTGATTAAAAACAGTCCGTATGTGCATTTCTAACATGAATGACTGTGACTACTCAGAAAAAGTTTATTACATTAAGGTATTACATTGTTTCACCACCAGGTGGCACTCTGAGACTGTATATTGCTCAGGCAGTGAATAAACTAAGGGCATTATCATGATTTCAAGTATTGTCCCTTTAAATGCCTGATGTGGTAAAAGACGAGAACTGCATTCTGATTGGCTGTAGAGTGTGGAAACGTTCCCAACACCCTTTACGTTATTCAAATGCAGTCAGTTTGGGAAAGGCTGTTGATAAAAGAAATGTCAGCTTTCAAAATATGTTTATTGACTTAATTGTTTGTGGACCTTGTGGCTGCCACATAGAACCGTTTGAGTTGTCTCTCGCGGCCTCTCTGGCTGCTAGGCGCTGACAACGTATGTGCTCCGCTATGAGTTTGTGTCTCCTTCTTGGGTTCACATCGCCAAATGGTCTGGTCTACAAATTTGATTGACATGCCTTTGGAAAGCCGAGAGTCGAAGGCACGTGGTAGCTGTATAATATGTTTGCTTGGGGATCATGTTTTAATTATTTTTTGAAAATGTGTACTATTTTTGGAGGATATTTTTTCGGCCAGTACTTTTGACACAAACATGAGGATTACTAATGAACAGTTTGATTGACAGATTCACGTTTTAAAGGAGGCCACGTAAGGTAAGTTCTTAGTCCCTTAGTAATGTTTACTTCACTCTGTAAATTTTATAGTCTGTGTCATAGTAATGTTTACATCACATTGTTAAAGTTTAAAGTTTATCCAACTAATCTTTACTAATTACAAGTTACATTATTTTTGTTAAATAAATTTCCTTTGCAAATAATGTATGTTTTGACTACAATTTTTTTAATATACCGCTCTGTGCAAAACACTTCATTTTTGTTTTGTTTTTTTATTTATTTTTTTATTTATTTAGTTGTGTGACTTCATTCTTAATATAAAATTACTTGAAATCTGTGTTCATACTGTCCTGCTTTTTTTTTTTTTTTATAAAGAAAGTATTCACAGCTCTTAGGAGGTAGTGAACCAGTCACTATCACACTCAAAGCCAACATCACCACCAGCACAGCCAAAAAAGTTTTACCTGGGCACAACTAACTTTCACACAGTCACCAGCATCCCATGTACAATTTCCTTCACAGAGGGTGACAGACCTTTACTGTTACCAGCATCCACCACATCCTTCTCTGCCTGTTACTACATTCTACTCCTCGTCAGGAGAAATGCCTCCATCACAGTCATCACCAGCCTGACTAGCAAAGAGGTCCTATTCCACCCAGGCAAAAGCTACTTTCCTTTATCCACAAGAACATCATGTTACAGTTCCCTACCTACACCGCAGTTAGCTATGTTGTCCTGGAAGTCAGAAAAAGACCTAGTACCTGGTCTCTTTGTTTTCAGGGTTCAATCTGCTCTGACACCAGTGCCACAGCTCAGTACCACGTCTACATATAGACACCTTGACATGTTCAAACTATACTTCTCTGTAACCCTGTGTCAAAATATAAACAATTAGGCTGCTAAAATTATGTAACAGGGCAAGAAATACCAATGGACAAACTTGGAGGCACTTGGAGGAGGAGTGTTTATAATGACCTTTTGTACTTGACAGACTATGTACATTTACAGGGTAACATTTAATAATTGACAGATCATGAATATTTACACAAACTTTTACTAATGGAGAGACTGAACTTTTATAATATAAAGTGTTACTTTTATAACATAAAGTAATGTAAAGTAAGTGTTATTAATGGTTCATTTTTTCAAAGTTGAATAAACATTTTGTTCAGTAGAGTGATACATTGCACTTTTACTAAATAAACTCATACTCAGACCATAATGTTTTTTTTTTCCTTTTTGTAAGTGGTGAACCTGAAGAATAATAAATATAAAAAAAATTGCATTAAAGTGATATATGTTTGTGAGTTTTATTTGGAAGAAAACATAAATGTCTGAATAGCTAATTCAACTTAAACATTATTGTGAGTGTTCATAAGATGAAAGACCAGGAACCTTGTGTAATATCATAAAATACTATATTTTGGTAATTGTCATTTGGCAGTAATAGCTATAAAAGTCATACAAAGAAGACATTGTAAATAGTATAGCAATAGTGCACTTTATTGATATTTTCTTCAAACATAAAAATACTGAGCATATCATTAACTTTTTTTAAATACATGAAAAAAACTCTAAACCAAAAAAAAAAAAAAATCTTTACAGTTCTTGCCTAAGGAGCTGAGGTACCCTGTACTGGTTCACAGCAATAAAACCCCCTATCAGGTTTCAATGCAGTATTTAAGGAGAATTCAAGAGAAGTCAAAATCAACTAACTGAACATAATTTTACCAACTTTTAATTAAATTTGGCCCTATTATTATACATAAAGCAGCATAGGTGGAGGTTAGTTGAAGGATGCATTGAACTGGCAAAACAAATAGAAACCAGAATCCCAACATCATTCTTTGTATCATTGATATAAAGCAATCCTTGTGTATATATTTACATATATTTAAATATATGTATTTATTTTATTAGAATATCTATAAAATTAATTTAACTGAGTAAACATTTTGCAAACTAATTTAATCCAACATAATCTAACATGGCAGTTGTTGGCACTGTGGTTTCTATTTGGTAGTGCCCATGTAACCACTTTTACTTTTGGTTGTCTCTGGCCAAGACATTTTATCCTTAATTGAGCTGACATCAATGCTATTGTATACACATCACCTGCCATCTGGTAATTACCCCAGTAGTGGCATATTAAGACATTAGTTGTATAGGTTTTGGTTTGAGAAAGAAAATTTGGTGTTTCATTTCTTTAGCAATATAGTTTCACATATAGGTTTATAACACAATAATATTATAGTATTTTTTAGTATGCTTGATCGTTTTAAATACAAGTTGTTGGGAATTTAATACAGTAGTATGACAACAGTTAACTGGACAATTTTCCTTTATCATGACGTTTCTTAATAAAAATAATTTTCACAGTGAAATATAGCTTCAAAACAATGTTTGTGGCAACAAAAGTGAAATGGAAATTGTTGACAATGGTCAATAGTGGCTTTGGTTGCTACAAGGCTCTCTCAGAGACAACAAAGATATCAAGTGTGGCTAAATTTGTTTACTGTATTGAAAGGACTTGAAATTTGCATTATCCCTGACTGCTAACTATTGTGTATTATAGTAACAGTAAGGCTGCACAATAGAATAAAATTTCCTATTTCAGTAAACATAAATAACTTGCTCTGCACCAACATTATCAACAGCTATACTCAAAATAAACTATTGACAGACAATACAAAATGAAAATAACTCATAATAGAACTGTTATGCATTTTAGCATTATTTCATTATGAAATGATTCACTTAATAAGAAAAAGTATTATATATTTATAATATATATATATACTACTCTAAAAATAAAATAAAGGGAACACTTAAACAACACAATGTAACTGTAAGTCAATCACACTGATTGTGAATCAGTTTCACCTGTTGTTGTGCAAATGGTAAAGACAACAGGTAGAAATGAGAGGCAGTTAGCAAGACAAGCTCCATATAAAGCAGTGTTTCTGCAGGTTACCATTTCTCTGTTCTTATCCCTTCTGTCTGATGTTTTGGTCACTTTTCCAGTTTGTCAGTGCTCTCACCCCTGGAGGTGGCTTGAAGCAGTGTCTACAGTTCACAGAAGTGGCTCAGGAAGTGAAGTTCATCCAGGATAGCACATCAATGGGAGCTGTGGAAGGTTTGCTGTGTGTCTCAGTACAGTGTGCAGAGCATGGAGGACATACAAGAAGATAGGCCAGTGCACCAGGAGACATGGAGGGGAAAACAGGAGAGCAACAACCCAGCAGGAGGACCGTTACCACATCCTTTGTGCAAGGAGGAAGAGGAAGAGCAGTGCCAGAGCCCTGCAACATGACGTCCAGGAGGCTACTAATATCCATGTTTTTGCACAAATAGAGATTCCAATGTCCACAAATGGGGCTTGTTTTTACAGCCCAACACTGTGCAGGGTGATTGGCCACATTGCACCAGAGACTGTCCAGGAGTTGACTGGCACTTTAATCCAGGTTTGGGAGGAGATCACTCAGGAGATCTGCCACTTCATCAGGAGCATACCCAGGTGCTATAGGGAGCTCATGCGGCATTTGGAGGCCACAAATACTACTGAGCCTCATTTTAATTTGTCTTGAGGAATTTCCTGTTGGATCAGCCTGTAATCTGATTTTACACTTTTATTTTGAGTATGACTCCATAATCAAAATAAAATATCCCAAATAACTAGATCTCAATGAGATAATTTTCATTTACATTGATAATGTTTTTTATTCTCTATACATGTAACGTAATGAATGCACTATGTAATGAATAAAGATTTTCAACTGTAATATTTAATTAATTGAGATCTAGGATGTGTTAATTTAGTGTTAACTTTATTTTTTTGAGCAGTGTACAGGGGTTGGACAATAAAACTGAAACACCTGTCATTTTAGTGTGAGAGGTTTCATGGCTAAATTGGACCAGGCTGGTGGCCAATCTTCATTAATTCCACATTGCACCAGTAAGACCATATGCATCCAATGGTTCAAACTTTGTATCCTGAAGGCGGTGCCGTGTATCAGGACGACAGTGCACCAATACACACTGCAAGACTGGTGAAAGATTGGTTTGATAAACATAAAATTGAAGTTGAACATCTCCCATGGCCTGCACAGTCACCAGATCTAAATATTATTGAGCCACTTTGGGGTGTTTTGGTGGAGCGAGTCAGGAAACGTTTTCCTCCACCAGCATCACGTAGTGACCTGGCCACTATCCTGCAAGAAGAATGGCTTAAAATCCACTGACCACTGTGCAGGACTTGTATATGTCATTCCCAAGACGAATTGACACTGTATTGGCTGCCAAAGGAGGCCCTGCAACAGACTAATAAATTATTGTTTTTTAAAACCAGGTGTTTCAGTTTCATTGTCCAACCCCTGTATATATAATTTATGTTTTTTATTTTATTTTACGTTTGCTATGAACCAGTTAAGAGGGGGCCATAGTAACTTGTTCACAACAAGTATTAATTTTATGATATTGTTTAGATAACTCACTGACATCTGTAAATTGCCATAAGTACTTTTAGATATGCATTATGTTTTTTGTGTTTGCTGTGAACCAGTTAATAGGGCACCCTCAGCTCCTTAATTACATACCACTGTTCCAGTTCTTAGTCTATACCCTTGTATTACCCTCAGATCCTTGATTACATACCACAGGGGGCCATCCAGCTCTTACTCCATCCCCCTTTATCCCCCACCCCCCATATTGTGGATGGTTATAATTCTAACACCTACCTTCCTTAATACCTTTAATATAAAGTGGATAACTGCCCTTCAACTGTGCAGCTGGTGAAGTGTATGAAATTGAATATTAATAAAAATAGTTCAGTATAATACATTCATGACAACTGAAATATGTTGGCATTATAGAAATCCTAATATTCTCAGTGCACATGTCTTTAATGTATATGTGATCAATTAAAGTTCCATTGTCAGTGGTGGCTTCTTTTACAACCTGAGTAAATCCATGAAGTTGCATAATATTATTAGTTGAATTTGATACAAAAAGATTTTCATTGAAATCCCCCATGATCATTTTTCCACCAGTAAAACAGTCCATATGAGCAATCAAATTTATGAGATTATTTTGAAACACTGGCAGATTATAGGAAGGAGGTCTGTACAAAACTGCTGCTATTGTATTAAACTGAGGTATAATAAACTGCAAGCATTCCATGTTGTTGCATGGTAAATCAACTATGCTACAATTAGTAAGTTGTTTATAATACATACCAACACTACCGTGTTGTTGGTCCTTCAGCTCCGCAAACATGGCTTGACTTCTGTCATATGAAAGACATCTTGGCTTGCTATAAAATGTAAAGTTAGAGAGTTGTACATTATCATTGCAGTAGTTTGACTTCAACCAAGTTTCTGTCACACAAATTATATCAGCATCCATATCCATATAAACCATCTTTTGTCATGTCTTAGGTCTTCCACATGAGATAATAGTCCTTCAACATTATGTAGTAGAATCTTAAATGATGATGATGATAGTGGTACTTCTTTAACTGGTTCAATGAATTGAGGCATGCTTTGTAATGACAGCTCAATATCTTGTTTTGCATAAATAGCACTTTCTTTGAAATTTTTAATCTTCAGTCCTTCCAAAGAAGTTACGCGACTTAATGCGACATATGCTTGCCCAGCTGCAAATATCTTTTTTAGTGAAACAACACACTTTTCCACAGTCAGACCTTGTACTTTGTGAACAGTGCAAGCCCAAGCCAATTTCGGAGGAAACTGACGTCGCATTCCACCACTTTTTGTTACTCTTTCTTCTTCTGGTTTGATTGGAGTTGCTTTTTCAAGGCCTGGTTTTAAGTAAGGACTTTTTGCTCTAAGATTTTTGCCTGTTCTTTCATTCTCAAATATCACATATATTTTTGTTGGAAAGTCATCTTCAGTATCAAAACCAAACAGAGCATTACCATCCAGTTCATCATCTGTTTCACATTGTTTCAGCATGTTAACGTCTTCTTCCAGCATTTTATCGTGTATTTTGCGTGTACGTAACCGACTGAGTAACTGTGCAAACTCCACATGTTTTTGTCTCATGATGTTTGTGAGTTCAGCCAAAGCAAAGTGATTCTTCCATAGATTCACACCTTTAGGCTCAGTAAACAGACCTTTTCCTTTTACAGGAGCAAGTTGATAGAAATCTCCAACTGCAATAATAGAAACTTTTCCAAATGCAGAATAATCACCTGATTGTTTAACTTGTCACAGTCTGCCATGTATGTATGCCAACAGTTTGTGATCGACCATTGAGATTTCTACTATTTGTAGGTTTCCCATCTTAGCTCGTAAGGAATTTATTTTTTCATCTCCTAGTGGCTGATAAGGCAGTTTTACATCAGTTCCAATAGAAAAGCAATTGTGAATTGTTGCAGCATCAATGTTGAATGCGCTTACACCAGTTGGGGCTGTCAATAGTACATGACTCTCATCTGGATTCTCTGACAATCGAGACAGTATACGGCAGGATTCATAATATACTGCTTTGATCAACATGGACTTTCCTACACCTGCTGGACCAGATATAAAAACATGAAAAGGTTCAGGATCTATACCCAGTGTCTTTTGTAAACACCTCGAATTTTATAAAATATTTCTCTCTGTTGTTCATTTAGTTGCCGAAGCACATACATTGCTTCTTCCTTTTGCATACCACAGCAAGGTTTATTTGGTAGTAGGTCAGGTATGTCGTCAGCACAAATCATATTTTCTCTTTAATATTTACATCTTCATCTTCACTGTTCTCAGTGTTTTTGACTTCATGTTGCATACTTGCACCATCTTGTGTTTCTTCCTCAATTTTACTTAGTGAATTTACCCAATGATTATTAAACTGCACATGTTTGTAAAATTTGTTATTCTCTTTTAGATACAGCAGTGCATCTTTTATTTTCTCTGGATTTTCATATTTGTATTCATAGTGGCCCTTGTAAGTCAATTTCCTCTTTAGTTTAATACGAATCATAAGGTCAATATTCTCTGATCTTGGAAGCACTTCTGTTACTTCTGTAATGTTTGATGGAACACAAACAACAGGGCCATGGACACCATTCTGTCCACCTTTGGGTAAAGACACAAGTCTCATGAATGGAATATTCATCCCTATCAGATGTTGTTCGAGTGACTTTAGATTCTGCAATTCAGGCGGAACTGGGTCAAGTTCAAGATTGTTCACAACACTTTCTTCTGGCATTTTCCCATTAATAATCTTTCTATGACATGTGTAGCAAATCCATAGTGATCCAGGAGGTCTCGTTTTTCTTATTGCAGTCATTTTTACAGGCATTGTCACATTTATGTAAGTATGTATCAGTGATATATTTCTCTGCTATGGATGCAACCATCTCTGCTTTTTTCATATATTCACCTTTCTTGCATTGTATTACTTGATGTTTAAAAAGCAAGCGATTACAAACTGAACATACATATTCGAGACCAGTAGCCATTTTCTTTCGGAAAACTTCAATGGCGTAGTTAATCTCTTTGTTTTTCTTTTTTTCTGCATTTTTTCTTTCTTTACTTCTCACTTTTGTTGCCTGAGCATAACTACTGTCTGTTTTATATCTCTTACTACAATTGTGTTTCTTAGCTTCTCTATATGTCACCTTAGTATTATATTCTTCAAAACTTTGTCTCTTTAAAGCCTTTCTGTGACTTTCATCAGTTGCATATTTCTCAATACTTGATAGTTTCACATGTTCCCTGTGTGCAGTGTCACATTGATATTTGTTAATGCTTGATTGTTTGACATGTTCCTTGTGTTCAGCATCTGTAGCATATTTGTTAATGCTTGATTGTTTGACATGTTCCTTGTGTTCAGCATCTGTGGCATATTTGTTAATGCTTGATTGTTTGACATGTTCCTTGTGTTCAGCATCTGTGGCATATTTGTTAATGCTTGATTGTTTGACTTGTTCCTTGTGTTCAGCATCTGTAGCATATTTGTTAATGCTTGATTGTTTGACATGTTCCTTGTGTTCAGCATCTGTGGCATATTTGTTAATGCTTGATTGTTTGACATGTTCCTTGTGTAGTGGAGTACAGACCAGATAACCAGATCGAAATGAAAAGTTTTGAATTAAACTTTTCCAGTCTGAATAAGACCTCTCGTCTGTGACAACATCCAACCTTCCACAGGACTGTTTGTGCCCGCGGGGGGTCAAAGCCCCACACACACGCACACACATAAGCTAAAACATCAAAGGACTTGAGAAGGACACTTTCAACACATGGCCCCAACGACCCCCTCTCTTCAGGAGATAACCTATTTTATAATGCTTTTAAGAGACAGGAACCTCAAACAAAAGAAAGGGTTATAATCCCGCCTGGAACAAAGTGGCACCTCAATGTCTCGTTATCTCCGCGGAAATCAACAGATGTTCAGAAAGGGGCGACCTCGAATTGAACCCCATTGACTCAACCGAAGCATGGATCAACAGCGACACCAAATGGACACTGGCGAAACTACGCCTCGCTCGGAGTCGCCGGAAAACAATAGCGGAAAATAATCAAACTCTGATTATTTGTGTATTAAACCCATGTATTAATGTCACTTTCTGTACCCTCAGATGAATGCCTATCTCCTAATGAAATGTTGTATATTGTGGACTGTTCCTATCATGAAGAGAAATCCTACCTCTGAATAGGATTAAACGAATTAATATTCTTTCCCAGCATAGCATCATAAATGGGACGTAAAGATGAAACCTTATGTAACTGTCTGATATTAATAGTCCAATGTACTCATTGTTATATGTTGATAACAGGTATAAGAATTTTGATACGAGAAATTCATATTCTTTATGTGTGAATCAATGATTCAAACCCCCTTCGACTCTCTCCCCCTAGCGAGAGTCACGTGAGACTGAATTTGTGTCCAATCAGAAAGAGGACTCCTCCCGTTAAGGCGTGACCGCGCCAGCCTTGAAAAAACAGAGCAGCCCAACGCAGTTCAGTTCGAAGTTCTGAAGAGTTACGAGGGCTCGACAGAAGTAACGGACCACGAAAGAAAGCTGGAAAGAGAGGACGCCGACGAAAAACTTTGAACAACAAAGAAACACTTTCTTATCCACGACGACGACGAAACAAAAGAAAAACTCAGAGACTTCATTTAAAGCTTACGAGAGACGTCTCGAAATTAGCTAAGAGTATGAAGTTTTACTAATACGTCGAGTAATTTGAATATCTTTCTTTTCTTTTAATCTTGGTTATGTTTATTACCTATCGAAGTGTGATCTCACGAGTTATCAAAGCGGGTGAAACTTATTTGTGGCCAAAGTAAGGTATCAACCGTTTGAGTAATCGATAACAGATATATTAACGTTATAAGCTGATTCCTGAAGACATCAATCCTGGAAAGCTGAACAACGAGACTAGCTAATACTCTGAAAAAGCCTTTCCACTATGGTGGAAAACCAGCCACGCCTGTGAAAACCCAAAGAAGGGAAATCTCGATCGACGCAGCTCAGCTCGGAATCTAAAGTCTTCAACTCGACTGTAAAGAGATCCTCTATGAGCGGGCCTGCTTCTCACCACGTGGGAACGACGAGAGCACCACGGGACACGGAGATTAAACAGCAGGACGCGACGGCTCGGTGAAACGGCTAACGAGTAAGCTAGCGTATTTAACACCTTTTCAGTAGCTGATGTCTAAATAAACCCTCTTTATAATTTACCATTTATTAACCTTAGTTAGCAACAATTTAATCACAAGACAGTAGTGCCTAGCCCACCTTAAGGTCAAAATCGGTTTTCCCTGCTGTGATACCATGAGTGTATAAGGTTGTGCTATGTTAATTAAATACTTCCCTTTATTAATAAAACTCTCATTATTTGAAATCACAGTGTTTGCAATTTGTTCGTTATTTTCCTGAAAATCCTGACGGACTCATTTAGCATGATTATTATTCATTCTCAAACTAATTATTAATGTTTTAATTGCTTAAGCCAATTATAAATCTTAATTAATTTCACTAAGTCAAATATCAGAGGTTGGAGGAGTTTGAATAAGGTCAAGGCTATAAAACAATTATAAAAATTATATGTATGTATTTGTGGTGCACCTTACTACACTACATATACAACCAATTATTTATTTTTGGCGCCCACGCGAGGCCAGGAAAAAGGCTTTTAATGAACAAACTGTAAAAACACTGAAACAATCTCAGCTTGGGTTTATGAAATACTTTCCGCTGTTTGTGTTGCTGAATAACGATTGAGATTCAAAGCTGATGTGGGTAATTTCGTGTTGTGTTTGTTACTGCTGAAAAACTGTTCTGTGATATATACCGGTTAGAAAATAAGCTTGGTTGTTTTTGAAAGAGCGCGGCTCTGCGCCATTTTGCATGCATTAAATTGAGGCCTGGGCACGTCTGAACTACGCGAAATTCCGCTGTAAGACTTTGCCGTCGGATTCGACCTCCCGCCGCGAAACTCCGGCGAAGTGAGACCACCGAACCGAATACCCCCGTTCGTTTTAAACTGGGTCGCTACCAGCGTTAATAACGAGATCGCGCGCTAGGCGATTGGGAGGTTATTAAACAGCCGAAAATACGGCCTGTGTGAAGAGCTATCTGCTCTTGTCAGCTGTTCCTGTTAGACTGAACTCGTATTCAGAAAAGGAACGAACCCCTTTGAAGGGGCGGAGCTGAAACTAAGGAGGGAAATTCAAAACGCCCCCAAAACAGAGGAAGACAAATTCCCTCTTGTGGTATAAGTGCGTAATTGCAGGGAAAAATACTTCATAACTAGCGTCTATTGAAGCATGTCCTCCCGTGCTCCTCCTTGTGGTCAAGCGGTGCTACCCTTGACGTTTGATTCCCGTACACCCTCTAGTGGTTGGGAGGTTGTCCGCCGAGACAACATAAGTGTTTAGCAGCCCTCTGGTGTTTAAAAGTTGTCATTACAGATGAAATTCTTTTAAAATACCTTAGTGTAAAATCTCTGTTCCCCTTTTTAAATTTTAAGTTTTTTTTTTTTTTTTGATAGAGTATCTGAGCGTTTAAAATCTTTATCCCATTTTAGATTTTAATCTGACAACGCCCTCTAGTGTTGAAACTTCCCGCTACAGTGGAAATTCCCACTTGTGTTATATTGTGTCTGCCCGTGCCGTGTTGATTGGGATTCCCACCAGCGCCGACTGGTGTCCATTGCTGCTATTGCATTGTAACTTGCTTGTCGCCCTCTGGTGTCCTAGTCTGGTATTACAATTTAAGTTCAACTTAAACACTGAAGCTCGCTGTTGCCATTCAGACTTACCTTCAGTACCCTCTGGTGGAGAAAACTTGCTATCGCAATTGAAATTGTCGACCAGTTCACACTGATAAGACCTGGTATCACAGCTCTAGTGGCTGTCTCTAAACTCTGCACATCTGAATAATTACAAGTAAAGGCTTGGAAGCATAATAAGTTGATACAACTACAGCAGACAGTGTGCAGTAATTAGAGGTTGACACTCTAACTCGATACCAGATCACAAACGCAGTTAAAAGAGAGAGTCTTTTAATTTCGCTGTTCTTAATAATTCTTTAATTCGGAAAATTCTTTTACTTTCATAATTCCTTAATTGGAAATTATATGCAATAATAAATTTCACTTAATTTAAAATTCCTTCATCCAAATTTTTCGACAATTCTTTAATTCAAAATTTTTAATAATTTTAATTATTGAAAATTTATTTTTTTTTTCTCTCTCTTCTTGTATTCACTCGCGCATAGCAACTTTCACTCCACTCTCTCATACTAACAGACTTCCCAAGTGAACTCTAACACCATACATACTAGCAGTTACTCTTAGAGCACTCGGTACAGGTGAATTTAGTTCAGATTTAGTTAGAAAAGGGATTAACGGAATTAATCCTAACTAAATAGAAGTAAGTTACACCTCGCAGTCAAAACACAGCTAACATGGCAGAAGGGACTTTTCCCTCGGAAGTATATGTAGAAGGTCTGTGGGATGAGGTATTCTCTGTTCTGACCAGCATCACCAGTGATGTGATGCCTGGACTCGCAGAAACTGTGCAGAAAACCTCACAGGCCCATCGTGACCACATGGTGGCTAAGTGGGTACCGACATCCTCAAGGGCAAGCCCCGAACTGAGGCATTAGGTCAGATAGCCCTCCTCGCTGTAGTACAGCTCAGAGCCAGCGAACGTGAGCTTGAGGTAGCACGGCGACAGCAGGCAAAGGTAGAGGCAGAGTTAAGTCAACTTCAAAGCGAAATAGCTGAAGGGAACACACTGCCCCAGGTCACACCTGATGTGCCACCTAGTGCCGCTATAGAAAGACAGGACCAGCAGGAAGATAGTGAGGATCAGGAACCAGACTCAGGGACCGTAACCTTTAGAGCTGCTGCAGCACCTCCTCTGGTATCAACGGATATTTCACCTTCCCCTGTGTCTCCTGTCAGTCGTCCCTTACAACGCCCTGCTAGACCCAGAGCACTGCAACCCAGTGTCTGGTCCCCTCAACCTTTACCCTCTCATGGTCCCTCATACAAGGACCTAGATAAAATCGCGCGTAATATAACCCGCTTTGATCCCAAACCTGACGGTTCTAATGATATCTTTTCCTACCTAAAAGATATTGACTTCTACCTCCAAAGGTTCCCCGGGATCACCATAGATGACAGACTATATGTGATTAAACTGACCTCCAACCGAGACATCAGCAACTTCATTGAACGTCAGCCAGACTATGTAAAAGCGCGATATGATGTGCTGTGCCAAGCATTGGAGGAAGAATTCTCCAATCACCTGTCACAGACCGGACTGGCCGCTGCTTTGAATATAAAACAGCAACGCCAGGAATCCCCTCAGCAATATTATAACCGACTCAGACAGGCGTACTTCGGACCTAGAAATGACTCCGGAATGGAGGAAGAGTTAAATTTCAAATCACTATTTATCCAAAACCTCCATCCCCACACCAGTCATCAGTTGGGAGTCTCAGCTTGCCCTCGCACCCTGTCTAGCAGACAGCTGCGCGATTTAGCACTCAGAGGTTTCCTAAAATCCCAACAAATTCCCAACAGGCGGTCCGAAACACCCCAAGTCTTCAATGTCGACTCCAACTCCCCACATTTAGAGTTAGAAGGTGCCACCCAGGCCGATCCACAAAGATCCGCCCTAGACACAAGCGCTACCCTCCTCGCAGGCCAGACAGAAATCACGACAAAGATTTCTGGAACCCTCGGGACAGGGCTGGGTATAGTCGTGACTATTACCCTGTAGAAAACCGCGGTGCGGGCCGTGGAAAACCATCACATCCCCATAAGGGATATGAGCGAACAGCTCCGAACCAGCTTTCTGATTCCTATAGAGAAAAGAAAGAGAAATACTGGTATCAAAATAAAGAAAATCACGCTAAAGACAAGCTTAAAGGCAAGGAACTCAGCTCTAAAGAGTTAGAGGACATCCGCCGAATGCTTGCAATGATTTGCAAAGAGAAAAAGAAAAAACCTGACGTTCTTTCTATCACCTCTTCGCGGTCTAACCCAAAGCCATCCTCTAACACCCCAGAAATGTTAGAGAGTTATGTAGGAGAAGTGACAAGCAAGGCTCCGTCTTGCAGCGCACTGTGCGATCTCCTCGTGACCCAAACAAACACTGAAAACCCGATGATACAGGGGGGTGACTTGCAACCACCCTCCAGTGCTGTTTTAGTTGTTCAGTTAGACGGTAAAGAAGGTTTAACGCCAAATGACCCTTCAGTCATTGAAGGCGACACACCCGTCCGACAATTCATGGGACACTTGACTGAGAAAGGGGTTGCACGCAAATTCTACTTGTCCACCATTGTGGAGAGAAGGCTAGTACATGAGGCCCTGTTGGACACTGCATCAGATGTCACGCTCATGTCTTCCGCCTTGTTCCACCAGGTTCGAGCCATTGCGCGGCGTGAAAATCGCGAGATACAGCTCCAAAACTGTTCTCTTAAAATTCAGCCGTATTCACATGCAGGCCTCACTATCCAATCTATGGCACTAATACACTTAGCCATTGGACCAATGACTTTAGTGCATCCAGTCCATGTGTCTCCTCTCGAAACAATTCCCTTCCTCATCGGCAAAGATCTCCTTAATCGCTTCGAACCACTGATTGACTTCAAAAGGTCAAAGATCTGGGCACAAGTGCGTGAGCCTTTACCCATCTGCACCCCGCACCACCGGGAAGCTCAGTGTTGCCGTCTCGAAATCCGGCCTGAATCAATAGGAGGTCCACCAAGTCAGATCCCTCACTTCGAGGAAGAGGAAACTGAGCCCATGGCCGCCACGCCAGAGACAGCAGTCTCTCCCTGGCCCCCTAGTGCCATGTTAGAACAACGGAACACATTCCTGTGCACTTTCACACAGCCGTCCACAACAGACGCTCCCGGCCTTCCCATCGTGAATGGTCTCACAATGCAGGACTATCATGTAGACAATGCAGTTCTGGCTCTTTGGACCGACCAGTCCGCCATAAGCCAAACCCTCTTTAACACTCTGCGCCTCACTCAACCAAATATTCCTTTGGTGAGCAGTCCTTGTCATTTTCCTCTTAACCTGACATCAAAAGCAATGTCACCCACTGATGGAATTTGCGCTTTAACCGTCCAGTGGAACAAAAGGGTAATCACCCATTATTTCTTAGTCGTCCCTAACTTGCCGCACGACGTTTACATTGGAAGTGACTTCTTGGTGCGCCTCGACGTCCACGTAGACACCCTCAATAGCGTGCTGTGGTCTTTGACTGATGTTTCAACGGAAACCTGGTCCTCTGATCTCAGCAACCTAGGCTCAGGACAAACTATTCCCGAGGTATGTCAGGTCACTAACCAAGGTTCACTTGTGGTACCTGCGAATGCAGCAAATGTACCCATCCGCTTAGTCATGCGACCTGGCCAACACTTAAGCCACGCGCATGCACTTTTCCAACCGTCACCTCAGTTCTTCGAACTAGGCCTCACCCTCGAAGCCACACCCTTGGTGGAGACGCGAGCAAGATCCACCTATCTATTCGTACGGAACGAAACCACTCAACCCTTAACGATCCCTCACTCATCCCCTCTGGGTTGGTTAGTCAGTACGAAATTCCATGACTTCGAGTTGCGAATTCCGATCATAGGACCAATGCCTGAATCCCTGCTTGTTGACCATGCAGAATCAAAGGTGTTCTACACTCATCCGACACGAGCTGTTGCTCTCTTCTCAGCTCTGGACATGAGTAACTACGCCATTTGCAGGATAGATCTCGCTGACGACAATCAAATGACGATCACGGTTCTTTCCATAGATTCATCCCCGGAATCCTCCCGGGAACCATCTCTTCTCCCCGAAGCGGGAGAAAACACTTCAAATCCACGTACTTCGAAAGAACTATCTGACTCCGAATTTCGTATCCAAGTCGAACAAGTTCTAAAGGAGGCCGACGCCCTCCAAAGCGAAGAAGAACGTGAGAAACTCTGTGAAGTGCTCCTTAAATATCAAAAATCTTTTTCCAAAGATTCAACGGACTGTGGTCTCACTGACATTCATTCAGTACGCATTCCCACTCGTCCAGGAGCACCACCCACATTTGTCCGCCAATACAAAATTCCGTTGGCATCCTATGAACCGGTACAAGAAATCATTGATGACTTGCTGGAAAAGGGCATAATTCGACCCTGTAACAGCACATATTCGGCACCATTATGGCCCGTCATAAAACCAAATGGTAAATGGCGCTTAACCATCGACTATCGGAAACTAAATCAACAGGTTCCCTTGTCTCGATGGCCGATGACACAATTGGAGCAAGAACTTCCCTCGGTCCGAAACGCTAAATACTTTTCCACCATCGATGTAGCCTCTGGCTTCTGGACCATCCCGGTGCAAGCAGAAGACCAACACAAGCTCGCTTTCACTTTCGCAAACCGACAGTACACATTCACTCGGTGCCCTTTTGGATATGCCAACTCACCCGCGGAGTTTAATATTTTCTTAAACAAAGCATGCCCTGATGCCCGCGAGCGAGGCACCCTCATATATGTGGACGACATACTCATGCGTAACCACTCCCTACAGGCACACATTGACGAGATTGATCATGTTCTTGACCAGCTTACAACAGCAGGTGCGAAAATATCACTCTCCAAATGTCAGTGGTGCAGAACAAAAGTGAATTACGTCGGTCTGCTCGTAAGCACTGATGGTGTTGAACCACAAGTGAGTCGAGTGCAAGGGGTAACAAACCTCGCAGCACCCACCAATCTTAAGGAACTCCGCAGTTTCTTAGGAGTATGCAACTACTCACGACAATTCATAGAGAACTACGCGGACCTAGCTCGTCCACTTTATGACCTCCTGAAAAAGGACACTTCGTTCATCTGGGGCGAAGCCCAGGAACACGCCATGCAGGCACTGAAATCGAAACTGTGCACGGCTCCATGCCTTGCCTATCCTGACAGTAGCAAAGAATTCTACCTAGAAGTAGGGTTCTCGGACCACTGTCTCAGCTCCGGTCTGTATCAATTACACGATAGAGACAAACGTGTCATAGCCTATGCTAGTAAAACTATGCTGGCTGCCGAAAACAAATACAGTGACTGCGAAAAAGCACTACTAGCAACAGTGTGGGCAGTCAAACATTTCTCCAACTACCTAGGTGGTCAGAAGGTGATTGCTGAAACTCATCATCAACCAGTCACTTTCCTAAACAGCCAACGAATTCGAGAGGGTGTAGTAACTAACGCTCGAGTAGCATCCTGGCTAATGGCTCTCCAAAGCTTTGACTTAGAGGTACGTTACGCGCAAAACTACAAGAGCCCCCTAGGCACAGGCCTTGCTTCCTGCAGGCGATGCGAAGGAAACATTCCTTCCCAAGTGCCACAAACTCCAGAAACCCTCTTACCCACCGTGGCTAACCACCACTATTTCGATCCTAACACATGCAAAGACCTTGTCACTGCGTATGTAGATGGTTGTTCGTTCCGCCGAGAACACACCCTGATGGCAGGGGTGGGTATCATCGGAATAAACGGATGGCCTCACGAACCCCTAAGTTTCAAATTGGGTGCTCAGTCCTCCCAATATGCTGAAATAGCAGGAATTCTCATCACAATCCAGTCTGCAGTCCAGAAAAGCGTAAAAACGTTGGTGATCTGCACAGACTCCAACTACGCGCGCCTAAGCTTCACATGCCACTTGAGACTGTGGAAAACCAACAACTACACCACGTCAAACAAAAAGCCAGTTAAACACAAAGAGCTTTTCGCGGCATGCGAACACTTGGTAGACACACATGACCTGCAGATCTACTGGAAGAAAGTGAAGGGTCACTCCCGAGTCCCGGGAGATGACAAAGAATTCAATGATCAAGCAGATGGCTTAGCCAAACAAGGGGCCCGCGAAGGCACATCGTGGACATTCGATCCCTCCCTTTTTCCAAACCCACCCGACATCGAAGTCCTAGCTGTCACACGGTCTCGAACAGTAACGAAGGTGTCGCCTGACAATGCCAAAACTACCATTGTCTCTATTAACCCTGCTTTTTCGGACGCCGACTTAGTTACTCTCCAAGCTCGAGACCCATCAATTTCTAAAATGCTTAGCCATGTCTCTGACCCATCTACTAATCCAATCGCAGCACAGGATCTTGACACCATACCAGGCCTTAAAGACCTATACGGCGCCAGAGCGTCCCTCCAAGTCGTCAAAGGCTTGCTAGTTCATGCCACTGACTCGCACACTTCACCTACGTTCGTGGTTCCTCAGTGCCACAGGGGGGTGATGCTGATGCACGCCCATGACTCCCCATCTGCGGGACACAAAGGGGTCAAAGCAACACACCATGCGCTCAGGCAGGTGGCATATTGGCCCCACATGGTAAAAGATGTGGCTGACTACATTAAAGGCTGTCTGGTATGTTGCCAATTTCAACCCTCGAATCCTCTTCATAGAGCCCCTTTGCAAAAGAAAGGAGTATCCTTCCCTTGGTCAAACCTCCAGATAGACTGGGTTGGACCACTCACTCGAACAGTAAGAGGTAACAAGTACTTCCTCACAGTCACGTGTGCATTCACTAAATGGGTAGAATGCCTCCCCGCACCGAATGACACAGCACTAACCACTGCATACTTACTGATGAACCATGTCTTCTCACGGTTTGGCCTACCCAGCCGTGTCGACTCTGACAGAGGGACACATTTCACAGCTGAGGTCATGCAGCAGCTCTGGCAACTCTTAGGAGTAAAAGCCAGCCTTCACATTAGCTACCATCCTCAAAGCTCAGGTCAGGTAGAGCGAGCCAACCGAACTGTTGTTAGCATACTGAAAAAGTACGTAGCAGCAAACCAACGAGACTGGGATGTCAAACTCCCCCTCGTACTGATGGCCATACGGGCGACCCCACACGACGCGGTCGGGGTCTCACCCTTTGAGTTGATGACAGGGAGACAAATGACTCTGCCTCTACATCTGTTATATCAGCCAGGTGAAGCTAGCATAGCCGTAGCCTATACCACTCATCAGTATATGGAGGACCTGCAGAAACACCTCAAAGCTACTTTCGCCTTTGCCCAGCAGAAACTGGAAAGAAGTGCAGAAGGTCGCAAAGCGTACTATGATCACAAAGCATCCCACGATGAACTCCAAATAGGGGACAAAGTATGGTACTACATCTTTGTCCAACCTGTTGGAAGGTCGCGAAAAACAGGGGGGAATTTGGCCCGCAAATTCCTACCCCGATGGTCCGGTCCCTATAAGATAACAGACAAACTGTCCCCCGTTGTTTACAGGATCAAAATAAACAAAGCTCGGGGCAGTACCGAATTCAAATGGGTCCACCGCAACCAAATCCGACCACACACAACCCCCATGGGACTTGTAGGGGATACTAACGCTTGTGTTAGATCATAAACGACAGAACCAAAGGCAGGAAGGGTGTTAGTTAACAAACAACTATAACCTTCTACTCGCACCTTAGTTCTCCTATCCCTTTTCCCTTTTTCTCTCACTCTTTAGCAGGCAACGAGCTTCTAACCAGACTGAGGACACTCAGGGTGCAAGACCCTAGTCCCTCATCGTCAATTATTATAAAGTGTTTACCCTAGGAAAATTTTATCAAAAGGGGGGTATCGTGAAAATTTTATAATTTGTCTAAACGACTCGCCGTAAATACCCTAAATCTAACCATGAGCATCTCTTCCGGTAGGATGGCCCCGCTGCTCATTCTCCTGATCGTCGGCTCCCTAGGAACCGCCGTGCTCCCTGAAGTGATCGAACCAGGTCCTGACTCAGGAATAATACTGAAAGACCAGCCGGGACTGCTAATCACTAATTGCCGCCTCCATACCCAGAGAGTATTTGTACGGTTGAATCCCGCCGAAGCGTGTAGCAAAAACCTACCGATAACCACTCTGCAGACTGGCCGGAATGGAGTTAGATGGACTGAGGAAGCTATCAGCCATGCTGAAGCAGACGTAACTCACATGCTCCGCCAGCTACAAAAGTTTACCGTGACGCAATCAGAACTAAATGGTTTTAATAAACGACCTAAACGCTTCATAGGCGGATTGCTAATGGCAGCTGCAACTGTGGGATCACTACTGAGTCTCGGAACGTCCGCCATCAATGCCGTCAATGTAGCCACTGTTAAACGTCAAGTAGGGGAATTACAAACGGAAATTCCGAACATTAAAACCCAATTAGATAAACAGCAGCAGCACCTGCAAACCATTGGGCAAACCCTACGTGGCACCGTCGTAGTGCTCAACGCTCACAGCGTCGCCTTGAACAAAACGCTCCAGACGGTTAACTCCTTGCTTTCAGTAGTACAACTTGACCTTGCCCACATCCAGCTTGTGAATATGTTATTGTCTGATATGCTACAAGAAATCAGCTCCTCTGTAGATAGCCTAGCCATGGGGAGAATTCCTCCCTACCTGGTGCCTCTATCCTTAGTACAGGAGATTTTATCCACAGCAACTCGAGAAGTAGTTACTGACCTCCAGGCCCACCTAGCCTATACCTTAGGTAGCGCCATCCCAATTTATGTTAATCCTCAAGACTGAGAATTAGCATTCATTATTAACCTTCCCATAATGGCGCCTGAAAACATATACCGTTTGAAAGATGTTGTCAACGTTGGTTTCTGGCAAGATTCTGCCTACGTTCGTGTGAAAACAACATCTCTTGTAGCATACCAAGACGATAACCCTGACCTATATCTGGTACCCAATTCGCTTATGTGCACACTCACTAAAGACATTCACTACTTGTGCCCTAGCAAACCTTTCATTCGTGACAGCGCAAATGGGATCTGTGGCCTTAAGCCTATGATGAGTAATACTCAATGCCCGGTAGTCGTCACACCCCGACGTTTGGTAACCAGCACTCAAGCTGAAATTGTTGGAAATCGTTGGTTGGTTAACACCCCCTTTAGAGAGACCCTACTAACCTATGATCAACATGACACCTCAGAAAGGGTACTCCTTCCTAGCCAAACCTTCTGGGTAGACGTCCCCGTAAACGCAATCTTACATGTAGGAGACCTGGCCCTGTATCACCTAAACCCTGACCAATATGAGAGCGACATAGAAATCTCAGAGTTCTTCTCCAAACACACCATCGAGCTAGATACTAAAATACTAACTCGCCTAGAATATGAGGGAACCCAAGTCATTGACCTAACCCCCATAGATAACACCCTTAGAGAACTGTCGTCTCAACCCCTATGGCCAGTTCAGCCTGTCACCTATGCATGGTCCACCCCGGACACCTTACTAGTTACCCTGGTAGGATTAGGATATCTTCTGACCTTTGGTATAGCTTGGTTCTATTTCAAACGCACTCAAGCCCTCCAGAGCAGGTTAGAAACTTGGTCTAATAAAATGGTCAAATTCGTCAGACATAAAAGAGCCCAGAGAGGTGAACCCCCAAGTTTTAGATATGAAGCCGAAGGCCATGTCGAAGAATCAGCTCTCGAGGTTGCGTTTGAACAAGACCTACCCCTAAATAATTAGAATCCCTTCAGCATGCAAACATACACATTCCATATACACCCATACACTAATAGGAATACATCAGCTCTGGAAATGTGTTTGAATATGCTTGCTGATCTCACCTTCCTCCACAGCAAATGTTCTTTTCAGCTCCATGATCCCTGCCGAACCATAAAACTGAAAAGAAAGGGGGGAATGTAGTGGAGTACAGACCAGATAACCAGATCGAAATGAAAAGTTTTGAATTAAACTTTTCCAGTCTGAATAAGACCTCTCATCTGTGACAACATCCAACCTTCCACAGGACTGTTTGTGCCCGCGGGGGGTCAAAGCCCCACACACACGCACACACATAAGCTAAAACATCAAAGGACTTGAGAAGGACACTTTCAACACATGGCCCCAACGACCCCCTCTCTTCAGGAGATAACCTATTTTATAATGCTTTTAAGAGACAGGAACCTCAAACAAAAGAAAGGGTTATAATCCCGCCTGGAACAAAGTGGCACCTCAATGTCTCGTTATCTCCGCGGAAATCAACAGATGTTCAGAAAGGGGCGACCTCGAATTGAACCCCATTGACTCAACCGAAGCATGGATCAACAGCGACACCAAATGGACACTGGCGAAACTACGCCTCGCTCGGAGTCGCCGGAAAACAATAGCGGAAAATAATCAAACTCTGATTATTTGTGTATTAAACCCATGTATTAATGTCACTTTCTGTACCCTCAGATGAATGCCTATCTCCTAATGAAATGTTGTATATTGTGGACTGTTCCTATCATGAAGAGAAATCCTACCTCTGAATAGGATTAAACGAATTAATATTCTTTCCCAGCATAGCATCATAAATGGGACGTAAAGATGAAACCTTATGTAACTGTCTGATATTAATAGTCCAATGTACTCATTGTTATATGTTGATAACAGGTATAAGAATTTTGATACGAGAAATTCATATTCTTTATGTATGAATCAATGATTCAAACCCCCTTCGACTCTCTCCCCCTAGCGAGAGTCACGTGAGACTGAATTTGTGTCCAATCAGAAAGAGGACTCCTCCCGTTAAGGCGTGACCGCGCCAGCCTTGAAAAAACAGAGCAGCCCAACGCAGTTCAGTTCGAAGTTCTGAAGAGTTACGAGGGCTCGACAGAAGTAACGGACCACGAAAGAAAGCTGGAAAGAGAGGACGCCGACGAAAAACTTTGAACAACAAAGAAACACTTTCTTATCCACGACGACGACGAAACAAAAGAAAAACTCAGAGACTTCATTTAAAGCTTACGAGAGACGTCTCGAAATTAGCTAAGAGTATGAAGTTTTACTAATACGTCGAGTAATTTGAATATCTTTCTTTTCTTTTAATCTTGGTTATGTTTATTACCTATCGAAGTGTGATCTCACGAGTTATCAAAGCGGGTGAAACTTATTTGTGGCCAAAGTAAGGTATCAACCGTTTGAGTAATCGATAACAGATATTTTAACGTTATAAGCTGATTCCTGAAGACATCAATCCTGGAAAGCTGAACAACGAGACTAGCTAATACTCTGAAAAAGCCTTTCCACTATGGTGGAAAACCAGCCACGCCTGTGAAAACCCAAAGGAGGGAAATCTCGATCGACGCAGCTCAGCTCGGAATCTAAAGTCTTCAACTCGACTGTAAAGAGATCCTCTATGAGCAGGCCTGCTTCTCACCACGTGGGAACGACGAGAGCACCACGGGACACGGAGATTAAACAGCAGGACGCGACGGCTCGGTGAAACGGCTAACGAGTAAGCTAGCGTATTTAACACCTTTTCAGTAGCTGATGTCTAAATAAACCCTCTTTATAATTTACCATTTATTAACCTTAGTTAGCAACAATTTAATCACAAGACAGTAATGCCTAGCCCACCTTAAGGTCAAAATCGGTTTTCCCTGCTGTGATACCGTGAGAGTATAAGGTTGTGCTATGTTAATTAAATACTTCCCTTTATTAATAAAACTCTCATTATTTAAAATCACAGTGTTTGCAATTTGTTCGTTATTTTCCTGAAAATCCTGACGGACTCATTTAGCATGATTATTATTCATTCTCAAACTAATTATTAATGTTTTAATTGCTTAAGCCAATTATAAATCTTAATTAATTTCACTAAGTCAAATATCAGAGGTTGGAGGAGTTTGAATAAGGTCAAGGCTATAAAACAATTATAAAAATTATATGTATGTATTTGTGGTGCACCTTACTACACTACACTTGTGTTCAGCATCTGTAGCATATTTGTTAATGCTTGATTGTTTGACATGTTCCTTGTGTTCAGCATCTGTAGCATATTTGTTAATGCTTGATTGTTTGACATGTTCCTTGTGTTCAGCATCTGTGGCATATTTGTTAATGCTTGATTGTTTGACATGTTCCTTGTGTTCAGCATCTGTGGCATATTTGTTAATGCTTGATTGTTTGACATGTTCCTTGTGTTCAAGATCTCTGGCATATTTCTTTATACTGAGCTGTTTCTTTTGTTCTTTATATTGCACATTTGATGTATATTCAACACGGCACCTTTTTTTGACATGGTCTCTAAATATTTCATCTTCATGATATCGGTTTAAGGTTTTCTGAATCTTTTCCTCCCTTTTTTCTTGGTTTGTGTTGTACTCTGTTTTCTGTTTCTGAATGTCATAACGACTGGACTTGGTCTGAGATCGTTTCACACAATGTTGATGTAAGCACAGTGCAGCACATGTGTCTCTTTGAAGCATTTTAACACAGGTGACTACTTCATAATGACATTTCCTGTAGTTCTGAAGATATATTGCTTCATACTGACTGTAACTGTTGCACGTTGAATATTTTAGCCACCTATTTCTAGTGTATGTAAAGATATCCACACCAAGAACATCAGCTGCAGCCTGAATTTCAACCTCAGTGGCCCAAGTTCCCACATATTTCATACGTGATGTAGCAAGATAATTTGCAACACAAGAATACTCCTGTCTGAGACAATTAATGTAAAGGGACTCATTTTTCTGCATATGTGTAGTAACAGCACATCGGATTTTCCTGTGTTCCCTTTCACTTCCACTAATAACAAACGCTAGTGATCTGAAAAAGCAGTTTCCATCACCTATAATAGCGTGTGTTTTACAAGGAGCACTCATTATAACTGGTGCAGTCAAACCTCTGTTATCATGCTCATTGTAGGAAATATTCAGTTTTAAACAAAGACGTTTTTGTTGCTGCAGTTTTAGAGGACTGAACTTAAAGCTTTCATTTTGAGTCTCACTGACTAACATGATGTCACTTTCGTCATTAACAGATACTTCAGTGATAACGTCTGTGTGTTCCACTTCACCCGTTACTGCACTTACAGTATTTACTGCCGATTTTTCCTCAATATCTCATTTGTGTTTACACCTCTCTGCATCACCGTACAATACCAGCTCGCTGAAAATCATTGGACCACAGAGTGCAAATTCCTGCTTTATTTCCTGACCCATACTTTCGATGGTTGTGTGAACTCTAGGGACATCTTGAGAGTGATCTTCCATGTCTTCCTGCATTGCACATCTACCACTCTCATACACAGTAACACCGGTGACCTCAAACTGCTTTGACTCCGCTTGTAGCGAAAGACCCATGATTAACTGAAGTCAAGCCAGCCTCCACTTGGAAAAGCTTGGTCAAGCCAGCCCCCACTTAGATTTGGTGGAACGTCGTATTCTGAACATTACGGTAATAGCGTGCAGAGGAACAAATTTCTAAATAAAAGCCAAAAGTCAATGACAGGAAATGTATGTAATAATAAATAATTTTCTAAACAAATAATAAATGGATAAACAACAAATATTTGCTATTTTTTAAATGATGAAGGTTTTAGGACATGACTCTCAAGTCACTCTGATGTGCCATTTAAAAAAAAGGCCCTTTGTGTAGTTCTATGTCTGTAAATTTATTTCCAAATTTAAATAATTATTAAAAAGAAACCTTTAGTTTGCACAGAACAATTTCACTTCATAATCATAGTACCACACCTGATTATGTCACTCACTTAATATGAAGTCATTCTGATGTGTCATTTCAAAATAAAGGCCCTTTGAATTGTCCCATTTCTGTAAATTTAATTTCAAATGTAAATAATTATTAAAAAGAAACCTTTAGTTTGCACAGAACAATTTCACTTCATAATCATAGTACCACACCTGATTATGTCACTCACTTAATATGAAGTCATTCTGATGTATCATTCCAAAATAAAGGCCCTTTGAATTGTCCCATGTCTGTAAAATTAATTTCAAATTTAAATAATTATTAAAAGGAAACCTTTAGTTTGCACAGAACAATTTCACTTCATAATCATAGTACAACACCTGATTATGTCACTCATTAAATATAAAGTCATTCTGATGTGTCATTTCAAAATAAAAGCCCATTGAATTGTCCCATATCTGTAAATTTAATTCCACATTTAAATAATTATTAAAAGGAAACCTTTAGTTTGCACAGAACAATTTCACTTCATAATCATAGTACCACACCTGATTATGTCACTCACTTCATATGAAGTCATTCTGATGTGTCATTCCAAAATAAAGGCCATTTGAATTGTCCCATTTCTGTAAATTTATTTCCAAATTTAAATAATTATTAAAAGGAAACCTTTAGTTTGCACAGAACAATTTCACTTCATAATCATAGTACCACACCTGATTATGTCACTCACTTCATATGAAGTCATTCTGATGTGTCATTCCAAAATAAAGGCCATTTGAATTGTCCCATTTCTGTAAATTTATTTCCAAATTTAAATAATTATTAAAAGGAAACCTTTAGTTTGCACAGAACAATTTCACTTCATAATCATAGTACCACACCTGATTATGTCACTCACTTCATATGAAGTCATTCTGATGTGTCATTTCAAAATAAAAGCTCTTTGAATTGTCCCATTTCTGTAAATTTAATTCCAAATTTATATCATTATTAAATGTGAACCATTAGTTTGCACAGAACAATTTCACTTCATAATCATAGTACCACACCTGATTATGTCACTCACTGAATATGAAGTCATTCTGGTGTGCCATTTTAAAAAAGAACTATTGTAAATGATCACATTTCAGCTATATTCACTCCGGATGTTGGAATTGTTATTAAAAGGAATCCTCCAGTTTGCACACACCACTTTCACTTTATAATGAAAGTACACCCCCTAAATATATGTCTCTCACTTAATATCAAGTCATTCTTGTGTGCCATTTCAGATTAGGACCACTGTAATCAATCAGATTTAAATTATATTCACTGTAGATGTTGAGATTGTTAATAAAAGGAATCCTCCAGTTTGTAAACACTACTTTCACTTCATAATGATAGTACAGCACATGCAAGCATCAATCATTTAATGTCATACTATTGTAGTGTGTCTAATTTGTTCATCCACTCATTACATCCAGATCACATTACTGATATAATGCACGACGCGGTTCCTCAGCGCCTTCAAGAGTAGTTGACTCATGTACCGAGTGATTACTCCAGTGTGAATCGAAGGAACTGGCGTTAGAAGCGTGCTGGAGTCACCCCCTCGCTGGTGGATTACCCCTTCAGGTCCGGGGAATTTTTTTTGGGGGGGGGTTAAGGGTGGGGGCTGTTAGCCTCCGACTTCAGGACAAGGGAAGTGAGGCTAACGGGCGCACCTCTGGGGGATCCATGGTTAAAGAAATCCCTCAAGAGTTCGCCCATCAGACCCCCTAAACCCTTAACAGTTCCAGTACAGGACGTCGTTGCAGGGCCCCCTGCCTCCGTGGACGTTGTCGCAGGGCCCCCTGCCTCCGTGGCGTCGTCGCAGGGCCCCCTGCCTCCGTGGACGTCGTCGCAGGGCCCCCTGCCTCCGTGGACGTCGTCGCAGGGCCTCCTGCCTCCGTGGACGTCGTCGCAGGGCCTCCTGTCTCTGTGGACGTCGTCGCAGGGCCTCTTGTCTCCGTGGACGTCATCGCAGGGCCCTCTGCTCCCAAGGATGTCGCTGCACTCCCTCCTGATCTCCAGGAGAAGCTTGCAAGCCTCTTGGCACGTCTGGAGGTCTCCGTGAAGGCGGCACCCGCAGCTCCTGTCTCCGTGAAGGCGGCACCAGCCGCTCCTGTCTCTGTGAAGGCGGCACCAGCTGCTCCTGTCTCCGTGAAGGTGGCACCAGCCGCTCCTGGACCCGTGACTGTGGCTCCGGCCGCTTCTGCACCCGTGACTGTGACTCTGGTCGCTTCAGGTCGTGTCCCCATAACTGTGCCCAGGCTGGTTCCTCAGACTTCCCCTCAGACATTTGCCAGTCCTGGGCATCCCCCAGTTGTTTTGATTCCCATGTCTGTTCCTGTCCTGGTTCCTGTCTTAGTCCTCGTCCCTGTACCTGTGTCTGCCTTTGTCTCTGTTCCCGTCCCTGTCACTGTGTTCGTGTCAGTCCCGGTAAACGTCCTGGTCCCTGTTCCCCTGCCAAGTCTTATCCAGTCCCCTGTTAATCCAGTCCAGTCCACATTTCAGTCTTATGTCTTATCACCTGTCTCTTCACCTGTCTTGTCTTCAGTCCAGTCTCCATTTCAACCCTCTGTCCTGTCTCAAGTCCAGTCTCCTGTCCATTCCCAACACCCAGTCCCGTCACCTGTCCTGCCTCATGTCCAGTCCCCGTATACATCCAGTGTTCAATCAAATGTCCTGTCTCCTGTTCAGTCACTTGTCTTGTCTCCCTTCCAGTCCACTGTCCTGTCCCCTGCTCCTGTCCAATCTTCTGTCTCTGGTTCTGTCCTGTCCTCAGTTATGTCCCCTGTCTCGTCACCAGTCTCTGCTCCTGTCCAGTCCCATTACCCAGTTCTGCCACATGTTCTGTCTCCATTCCAGTCCCCTGTCCTGTCACCTGCCCATGTCCAGTCTTCTGTCCCTAAACCTGTTCAGTCACCTGCTTCTGTCTCCAGTTCCTAGTCTCATCCAATCCCCGTTCCCATCCATTGTCCTATCCAATGTCAAGCACCCTGTCCAGTTTCCTGCTCCGGTCCAGTCTCATGTGTCCTGTCTAGTCCTTTCCAGTCTCAAGTCCTGTCTCCTTTTCCCTTTTTTCAGTCACCCGTTCAGTCCCGTCTGCTCTCCAGTTTTGTCTCCAGTCCGTCCCCCTCTTCATTCCAGTATTTCATCACCCGTCTCTAGTTCTGTCTTGTCCCGTTTCTGTCCTCTGTCTTGTCCCAAGTCTCTTCTCCTGTAGCCTCCCTTTGTCAGCCTCCTGTCCTGTCCTGTGTCCAGTCTCCTATATCCGGTCCGGTCATGTCCCCAGCTCCTGTGTCTGTTCTGTTGTGTCTGTTGTCCTTGTCTCCGCCCATGTCCCGCCTTTGTTCCACCTCCTTGTCCGCTGTCCTCGTTATCTGTCTCAGGTGTGTCTCGTTTGTATGTAGTATTTAAGTTCCCTTGTGTCACTTCCTGTTATCGGTCATTTGTTTTGCTCTTTCCCAGTCAAGTCATGTCGTTTCGTTTTGTGTTGTTAACTTCCTAGTCAAGACGTTTCGTTTAGTTTCCCAGTCATTTTGTTTCTTCCTTTTTCATAGTCATATGGTGTTGTTTCTCTCCCACTTCAAGTCAGGTTGTTTTTGTTTCCTAGTCGTTTCATTTTGATTCCAAAGTCATGTCGGTTTGTGTAATTCTCATTTGTAGTCATGTCATTTTGTTTTTCTCCCCAAGCCTTGTCATTTCTTTCCTCTAAGTATCGTTGTTTCGCCTCCAGTGTATCTGTGTCTTGTTTCTTAGTTTGGTCTGTCTCTGTTGTTTTCCTCAATTCATTTCATATGTCTAGTTGTTTCCGTAGTTGCCAGTCTTTGTTTTGTTGTATCTTTTGTTTCATTAAAATTACTGTGTTTTAGCAAGTGCGTCCGCCTCCCTCAGTCTGCCCCGCTAATCGTGACATTCACTGAGTGACGCCATAGGAGAAGTACTATTGGTTCCATGAAGAACCATCTTTCGGAATATTTTAAATGTGTAAAAAAAGCCACAGTCACGGGTGGAGAAGCGGCCGGAGCCACAGTCACGGGTGCAGAAGCGGCCGGAGCCACAGTCACGGGTCCAGGAGCGGCTGGTGCCACCTTCACGGAGACAGGAGCAGCTGGTGCCGCCTTCACAGAGACAGGAGCGGCTGGTGCCGCCTTCACGGAGACAGGAGCTGCGGGTGCCGCCTTCACGGAGACCTCCAGACGTGCCAAGAGGCTTGCAAGCTTCTCCTGGAGATCAGGAGGGAGTGCAGCGACATCCTTGGGAGCAGAGGGCCCTGCGATGACGTCCACGGAGACAAGAGGCCCTGCGACGACGTCCACAGAGACAGGAGGCCCTGCGACGACGTCCACGGAGGCAGGAGGCCCTGCGACGACGTCCACGGAGGCAGGGGGCCCTGCGACGACGTCCACGGAGGCAGGGGGCCCTGCGACGACGCCACGGAGGCAGGGGGCCCTGCGACAACGTCCACGGAGGCAGGGGGCCCTGCAACGACGTCCTGTACTGGAACTGTTAAGGGTTTAGGGGGTCTGATGGGCGAACTCTTGAGGGATTTCTTTAACCATGGATCCCCCAGAGGTGCGCCCGTTAGCCTCACTTCCCTTGTCCTGAAGTCGGAGGCTAACAGCCCCCACCCTTAACCCCCCCCCAAAAAAAATTCCCCGGACCTGAAGGGGTAATCCACCAGCGAGGGGGTGACTCCAGCACGCTTCTAACGCCAGTTCCTTCGATTCACACTGGAGTAATCACTCGGTACATGAGTCAACTACTCTTGAAGGCGCTGAGGAACCGCGTCGTGCATTATATCAGTAATGTGATCTGGATGTAATGAGTGGATGAACAAATTAGACACACTACAATAGTATGACATTAAATGATTGATGCTTGCATGTGCTGTACTATCATTATGAAGTGAAAGTAGTGTTTACAAACTGGAGGATTCCTTTTATTAACAATCTCAACATCTACAGTGAATATAATTTAAATCTGATTGATTACAGTGGTCCTAATCTGAAATGGCACACAAGAATGACTTGATATTAAGTGAGAGACATATATTTAGGGGGTGTACTTTCATTATAAAGTGAAAGTGGTGTGTGCAAACTGGAGGATTCCTTTTAATAACAATTCCAACATCCGGAGTGAATATAGCTGAAATGTGATCATTTACAATAGTTCTTTTTTAAAATGGCACACCAGAATGACTTCATATTCAGTGAGTGACATAATCAGGTGTGGTACTATGATTATGAAGTGAAATTGTTCTGTGCAAACTAATGGTTCACATTTAATAATGATATAAATTTGGAATTAAATTTACAGAAATGGGACAATTCAAAGAGCTTTTATTTTGAAATGACACATCAGAATGACTTCATATGAAGTGAGTGACATAATCAGGTGTGGTACTATGATTATGAAGTGAAATTGTTCTGTGCAAACTAAAGGTTTCCTTTTAATAATTATTTAAATTTGGAAATAAATTTACAGAAATGGGACAATTCAATGGGCTTTTATTTTGAAATGACACATCAGAATGACTTCATATTAAGTGAGTGACATAATCAGGTGTGGTACTATGATTATGAAGTGAAGTTGTTCTGTGCAAACTAAAGGTTTCTTTTTAATAATTATTTAAATTTGGAATTAAATTTACAGAAATGGGACAATTCAAATGGCCTTTATTTTGGAATGACACATCAGAATGACTTCATATGAAGTGAGTGACATAATCAGGTGTGGTACTATGATTATGAAGTGAAGTTGTTCTGTGCAAACTAAAGGTTTCTTTTTAATAATTATTTACATTTGAAATTAAATTTACAGAAATGGGACAAATCAAAGAGCTTTTATTTTGAAATGACACATCAGAATGACTTTATATTTAATGAGTGACATAATCAGGTGTGGTACTATGATTATGAAGTGAAATTGTTCTGTGCAAACTAAAGGTTTCTTTTTAATAATGATCTAAATTTTGGAAATAAATTTACAGAAATGGGACAATTCAAAGAGCTTTTATTTTGAAATGACACATCAGAATGACTTCATATGAAGTGAGTGACATAATCAGGTGTGGTACTATGATTATGAAGTGAAATTGTTCTGTGCAAACTAAAGGTTTCCTTTTAATAATTATTTAAATTTGGAAATAAATTTACAGAAATGGGACAATTCAATGGGCTTTTATTTTGAAATGACACATCAGAATGACTTCATATGAAGTGAGTGACATAATCAGGTGTGGTACTATGATTATGAAGTGAAATTGTTCTGTGCAAACTAAAGGTTTCTTTTTAATAATTATTTAAATTTGGAAATAAATTTACAGAAATGGGACAATTCAAAGGGCCTTTATTTTGAAATGACACATCAGAATGACTTGATATTCAGTGAGTGACATAATCAGATGTGGTACTATGATTATGAAGTGAAATTGTTCTGTGCAAACTAAAGGTTTCCTTTTAATAATTATTTAAATGTGGAATTAAATTTACAGATATGGGACAATTCAATGGGCTTTTATTTTGAAATGACACATCAGAATGACTTCATATGAAGTGAGTGACATAATCAGGTGTGGTACTATGATTATGAAGTGAAGTTGTTCTGTGCAAACTAAAGGTTTCTTTTTAATAATTATTTACATTTGAAATTATATTTACAGAAATGGGACAATTCAAAGAGCTTTTATTTTGAAATGACACATCAGAATGACTTCATATGAAGTGAGTGACATAATCAGGTGTTGTACTATGACTATGAAATGAAATTGGTCTGTGCAATCTAAAGGTTTCTTTTTAATAATGATCTAAATTTTGGAAATAAATTTACAGAAATGGGACAATTCAAAGAGCTTTTATTTTGAAAATGACACATCAGAATGACTTCATATGAAGTGAGTGACATAATCAGGTGTGGTACTATGATTATGAAGTGAAATTGTTCTGTGCAAACTAAAGGTTTCCTTTTAATAATTATTTAAATTTGGAAATAAATTTACAGAAATGGGACAATTCAATGGGCTTTTATTTTGAAATGACACATCAGAATGACTTCATATGAAGTGAGTGACATAATCAGGTGTGGTACTATGATTATGAAGTGAAATTGTTCTGTGCAAACTAAAGGTTTCTTTTTAATAATTATTTAAATTTGGAAATAAAATTACAGAAATGGGACAATTCAAAGGGCCTTTATTTTGAAATGACA
Source organism: Hoplias malabaricus (assembly GCF_029633855.1). Classification (NCBI taxonomy): domain Eukaryota; kingdom Metazoa; phylum Chordata; class Actinopteri; order Characiformes; family Erythrinidae; genus Hoplias; species Hoplias malabaricus. Next base: position 33,322,575 of record NC_089820.1, read on the forward strand.
CATCAGAATGACTTGATATTCAGTGAGTGACATAATCAGATGTGGTACTATGATTATGAAGTGAAATTGTTCTGTGCAAACTAAAGGTTTCTTTTTAATAATTATTTAAATTTGGAAATTAATTTACAGAAATGGAACAATTCAAAGGGCCTTTATTTTGAAATGACACATCAGAATGACTTCATATTACATGAGTGACATAATCAGGTGTTGTACTATGACTATGAAATGAAATTGGTCTGTGCAATCTAAAGGTTTCTTTTTAATAATGATCTAAATTTTGGAAATAAATTTACAGAAATGGGACATTTCAAAGAGCTTTTATTTTGAAATGACACATCAGAATGACTTCATATGAAGTGAGTGACATAATAAGGTGTGGTACTATGATTATGAAGTGAAATTGTTCTGTGCAAACTAAAGGTTTCCTTTTAATAATTATTTAAATTTGGAAATAAATTTACAGAAATGGGACAATTCAAAGGGCCTTTATTTTGAAATGACACATCAGAATGACTTGATATTCAGTGAGTGACATAATCAGATGTGGTACTATGATTATGAAGTGAACTTGTTCTGTGCAAACTAAAGGTTTCTTTTTAATAATTATTTAAATTTGGAAATAAATTTACAGAAATGGGACAATTCAATGGGCTTTTATTTTGAAATGACACATCAGAATGACTTCATATGAAGTGAGTGACATAATCAGGTGTGGTACTATGATTATGAAGTGAAATTGTTCTGTGCAAACTAAAGGTTTCTTTTTAATAATTATTTAAATTTGGAAATAAATTTACAGAAATGGGACAATTCAAAGGGCCTTTATTTTGAAATGACACATCAGAATGACTTGATATTCAGTGAGTGACATAATCAGATGTGGTACTATGATTATGAAGTGAAATTGTTCTGTGCAAACTAAAGGTTTCTTTTTAATAATTATTTAAATTTGGAAATTAATTTACAGAAATGGAACAATTCAAAGGGCCTTTATTTTGAAATGACACATCAGAATGACTTCATATTACATGAGTGACATAATCAGGTGTTGTACTATGACTATGAAATGAAATTGGTCTGTGCAATCTAAAGGTTTCTTTTTAATAATGATCTAAATTTTGGAAATAAATTTAGAGAAATGGGACAATTCAAAGAGCTTTTATTTTGAAATGACACATCAGAATGACTTCATATGAAGTGAGTGACATAATAAGGTGTGGTACTATGATTATGAAGTGAAATTGTTCTGTGCAAACTAAAGGTTTCCTTTTAATAATTATTTAAATTTGGAAATAAATTTACAGAAATGGGACAATTCAAAGGGCCTTTATTTTGAAATGACACATCAGAATGACTTGATATTCAGTGAGTGACATAATCAGATGTGGTACTATGATTATGAAGTGAACTTGTTCTGTGCAAACTAAAGGTTTCTTTTTAATAATTATTTAAATTTGGAAATTAATTTACAGAAATGGGACAATTCAATGGGCTTTTATTTTGAAATGACACATCAGAATGACTTCATATTACATGAGTGACATAATCAGGTGTTGTACTATGATTATGAAGTGAAGTTGTTCTGTGCAAACTAAAGGTTTCCTTTTAATAATTATTTAAATTTGGAATTAAATTTACAGAAATGGGACAATTCAAATGGCCTTTATTTTGAAATGACACATCAGAATGACTTCATATTACATGAGTGACATAATCAGGTGTTGTACTATGATTATGAAGTGAAATTGTTCTGTGCAAGCTAAAGGTTTCCTTTTAATATTTATTTAAATTTGAAATTAATTTTACAGACATGGGACAATTCAAAGGGCCTTTATTTTGGAATGATACATCAGAATGACTTCATATTAAGTGAGTGACATAATCAGGTGTGGTACTATGATTATGAAGTGAAATTGTTCTGTGCAAACTAAAGGTTTCTTTTTAATAATTATTTACATTTGAAATTAAATTTACAGAAATGGGACAATTCAAAGGGCCTTTATTTTGAAATGACACATCAGAATGACTTCATATTAAGTGAGTGACATAATCAGGTGTGGTACTATGATTATGAAGTGAAATTGTTCTGTGCAAACTAAAGGTTTCTTTTTAATAATTATTTAAATTTGGAAATAAATTTACAGACATAGGACTACACAAAGGGCCTTTTTTTTAAATGGCACATCAGAGTGACTTGAGAGTCATGTCCTAAAATCTTCATCATTTCCACAAAATAGCAAATATTTGTTGTTTATCCATTTATTATTTGTTTAGAAAATTATTTATTATTACATACATTTCCTGTCATTGACTTTTGGCTTTTATTTAGAAATTTGTTCCTCTGCACGCTATTACCGTAATGTTCAGAATACGACGTTCCACCAAATCTAAGTGGGGGCTGGCTTGACCAAGCTTTTCCAAGTGGAGGCTGGCTTGACTTCAGTCATGATTAAGATGTGGTTTAGCAGAGACTCCATGTTAGCATGACAAGCTACTAAGCTTTTACCTGAATCTTGGTTAGTTGTTCCATCTGTGTTTCGTGCGTGTGAGTCAATAATCACATACCATGAGTCCTGTTTGATGATAGCACATGTATTCACTTTCACAGTAAACAAACAAGCCTCAAACTGTGATAACACTCTTACTAATGCTTCATCATGACGCATAAACACATTCTGCATATCCCCATATTCAGTTACACCAAACAGTCCTGTAAATATTTCATCACTGTAGTTCAGTTCAAACTTATGACCATGTAATGTATATTTTGTAGGCAAATCTCGAACAAACAGGTATCCTGAAGCATCATGAATTCTGTCTGCATCTCTAATGCTACTATACAATCTGTCTCCATTTAGCAGCACGTCATCCAGGTCTCTCGTTGTCCAAGTCAGCACATTCCTGACTTTAGCTGTCATAATAGCAGTCACACTGTTAGCAACACATTGTTTATTGCTATTAATGCCAAACCGTGGGTGTGCTTGATGAAAAGAACCTCTTACTATCTGCACCTGAGAATGTACATCGGAAACATTTGAAAACACATGATTTTCATTGGAATGTTTTGCAGTTTTCGCAGACTTAATGGCAAGGTTTTTGACAGAATTAATGACAGAATTCGACCCGAAGGCAAATATCATTTCATCACCAAGCGTATCACCAAAGTAATGATTGTTAGATGTGCTACATGGGAGCACACTTGTGTCACAGACCTTTTCATAATGGGGAAAAGGCATAACCCTGTCAGTCACGGCTTTTTTGTCAGGGGATGAAAGCGTAACCCCGTCAGTCAAAGCTAAGGAAGTATCAGCTGCTGCCTGAAAAACAGGTGAACTATGGCTCACAGGAACAAAGTCAGTGAGGATCTTTTTGTCAGGGGATGAAGACATAACCCCGTCAGTCTGAGACACAACTCTGTCTGCTAGCCTCTTCTTTGCAGCAGCTGACCTCTTGGAAGCTTTGGTACGGGGCATCTGAAAATATATAAAATGTAAATACACAAAACATTAGTATTTAAAACTTGTAGGCCTACATGACTCCAATTGACTTCTAAATATGATAAAATACCTCTCACTAAATTATATATTTACAACATGAACACATCCATTACTAAAAGTTATTTTATAAAACATGGTACATGTCAATTTGAACAAACAAATGTTAACTTTATATTGTAAGCCATGCCAACTTTATATTCCTGGTAAATCAACATTTATTACACCATACACTATTTAACAGGTTTACTATTATGCATAGAGTTAAACATTTGTTCCCATAAAAGCTGTTATCTAATTCTTTTTTTGTTACAGCTTTTTAAGTGACATTACTTATTAATTTTAATTCAGTACTCTATGTACAGAAGTAAAAATGTTACACATTTACAATACAAACTGACTATTCTATTTAATAGTTGATAAAGTACAACCACACATTATTTGTAGTAATTAATATTTCTTAACATGTTCATTAATGTAGTGCTTAAATGCAAGTTCATCAAAGAGACAACACAGCAGCACACAATCCATGTCTTTCAAATTTAAACAACTGCACACTTTAAGTCATAAAAGCAATTTTATACTATATGAACATTACTCAAACCATTGGTCACCTGTTGTAGATGGCATTTAATGTTGCTAGTACATAATGTTAAAAGCACCAAAAACTGTATACATGACAGATTTTAAAATGACTTTAGTACATTGTACACTACTTTCCCCTATTTCATACTCCAAAATATGGTGTTACATAACTAAAGTACCTCAAAGAACACAAATACATAACCCCTACCTCAAAATAAATAAATAAATAGATAAATTAAAATAAAATAAAAAAAAACATCCTTAATGTTAACACTCACATACAGGGAATATAGCAATACATATGTTCACAACAAATACTTCTTAAATATTCTTCTTATAGTAAGCAATGGCATATGTAGTGATTACAATATCTTAAGTGACATGTTAATTATTCTACAATGAACATGGATTTTCAACTGTACTTATGAAATGTATGTTGTGCAGTTCTTATTTCTGTTCATCCAGCAGACTTCCAGAAGAGACCATGCATCCTTCTTTGGCACAGCAGCATACAATCCACTCTTGCACACAACTTCAACAAGTGTACTCTTTTGAAACCAGTACTAATTTTTTAATAATGGTATATGTACTCCACATTACCCTTAATATTAATCAGCTGTTGTACAGGCCATGCTCAGAAATAAAGCAGATTTTGGTATCCTCAAAAAAAATGTAAAATGAAATGTAAACATTTTCTTTTCTCCTTATTAGTACATTATTACATTATGCATTCATAAGCACTGAATAAGATACATATGACAAATGTTTCAAATGCATCACAATACTGCACACTTGTTTTTGCAATATATTTGTTCGTAAATGCAATTATATACTTAGACTACAAAAGAAGTATGTAACAAAGAACTTAAAAATAAAAAACACAGGTGAAAAAATAAGCATAAGACTCTAACACTCAAGGATGAGAAAATTCACTGTTTTTGCTTTCAGACAGTAGATTATTTACACAGTATATAACTATGCAACCCCCCCCCCCCCACAAATTTCCAATATTCCTTTTGGAGTCTTCAAATATTTCATACAATATCTCAGCTGGCTACATGAAATGAAACAGCCATGGTACATATTAATGATGAATACAATACATTTTACAAGAACATTGTTTGTGCCCTTTCTTTATACAACTATTTAAGCTAAATTATCATAGTTTATGCATATAACACACTACAAAGTTGATGATTCCTATACAAAACATACCTTGACCACTGGTTCCTCTCAAATACTCTGTTTCTGCAATCGGCAATTTCGCAAAACACAGACAAAAAGAGTTCACAGTTAACGACTATATTTGGATTTAAATGTAAAATAATACATTTATTTTAATAATTTATACATTATAAATATGTTGTTTTAAGCTACATACATTAAGCCCTTGTTACCCAGTTCTTCAATGATCAACAACCCCAACTGATTACCACAAAACAACTGTTATCTGAATTGTTGTGGTGAGTTATGGTGCTTTTCGCTACTAGAAGCAAAAGCTGCTGAAGTTTTTAAAAAACCTCAGTGTTCCTGCTGGATTAACAGTTGTTCACAGACCAAAAATATCTAACTTACAGCAACCTGTGACAACTAATGGAGTGTAGGATGACCAACACAAACTGTGCAACACCAAATGAGCTTCTGTGGGTAATAGAGATATGTCTACAGGAAGTGCTAAAAAGTACAATCTAATGCTCATAACAGCTGAAATATTCAGAGGATGAAAAAAACATGCCACTGTTAATTTGTTATAATCCAGAGTAAATATTACCTTTTTGGTTTATATCATGATTTAATAATCAAAAAACTGTTTAACCATATCTAAATCTAATAGAATAATATTCATTGTAAATTATTTTATTAAAACAAAGAAAACTTTTCTAACTGAATGTTGTCGTATACATTTTTGTTCTTTCTAGGCATCTGCACTGGCCCTTATTCTGACAAGCCTCTGATTTCAGAGTGAATTTATAGTCTAACCTAGCTTAAACTACCTTAAGCACACATTCTGTATTAACACTAAGCACTTTGTGAGTATCTCTGGATAACATTATCTGCTAAATGCTGTAAATGTAAATATGCAAAAATGAAAGCTCCCCCTGGAGCTGTGTGACTGCGACACCTACCTGCTGCGCCACCGTACCGCCCGAATAAAATATTGTTAAATATATTTTGTTAATAATAAGTTTGATGAATTATTACACACACATATATATATATATATGAACTTCAGATTCAACTGACTATTGAAGTAGTCAGAATTAATCAAAAAGCTAATCCACTAACTATACAACTTTTACTATATAAAGGCTGATGTGACATTCACTGTGCTACATATTTTGAAATGACACTGTAAATGCTTTACTATTACAATAATAGTACTATGTGCATATTCTCCAAACTCCACAAACTGTTTTATAGTCACAACTTTAGCTTTTAGGAGTGTCTCATAGCTGAGCATGAATTTTGATAAGTCATATTTATTTATACTATAGTAATATTAACCAACCCTGCTTCCTATCATACACGCTTTACACTAAATGTTATTATTTAATATAGAGACTTTCATCAAATGTTCAATTCTCATTATGCCATGTTCACTGGACAACAAGCATATTTAACACAAGCTTTAAATTAAACAGATTCTCATCAATTTTTCAGAGACTACAAACGATATTTTTCTCCACTGTCACACTAGCACTACTAAGTTCCTGCACGTACTAAACTTCAATATCAGTTAATTACCAGCATCCACCAAAAAAGTATCTCTACGGCGATCTTTTAAGGTGGACCAGAGAGTCTTAATAATAACTTTGTGGGTAAGACCTTAGCTTTAGCCTTATGCACAACGATAGTCAAACAATATGTATATGTAAAATGACACATACGTGAAACGCACGTCAGCATTCTGTTTACTAGATAGCGAGCAAACGACCTAACTCCTAACGTGCATGTGACAAACATAATTTCATCTTCAAACACAAACGTAAACCTATACCTTAGTAGAACGCCCATTTCAACGGGTAATAACGTAACTACACATACACACACCTAAATAACTGCTAATACACAATTTCTAAAGTCTACTTTTAACATTTATGCAAATAGTAGGCGAGCTAACCACTAACAGCCACTGTACCATTACATGATGCTACATTTCTACTACCTAACAAACCCTACCTTAAATATCACCAAATTTGCAAGTATACAAAATAATTATTTCAACTAGTAATATTTTTAAATACATTGTTTCAAAACCAGTAACACACTTAGCACAACTGTGCCTTCAGAAACTAAATGAGTATCTTACCACAACAAAGTCAACACAGAAATGAGCTCCTGCCGATTCCTGAGAGAATTACACAGCCAAACATTTCAACATAAGAGTCCCAAAAACTGCTCGCAACTCAAGTCTACGTATGAACTAAATATTTTGTTTTTTAAATACAAATTACACATTAATTAAATTATCTTAATCTACTTTGTTACACCAGTTGCAAAAAATATATATTAAATATATATTAATCTTTTATGATCCATTTCACATTTTCTTACTAAATTGCAAGTTCATTACACTTTTTCCTATTTCTCAGCTTACAAAGTCAAATAAACCAAACTTAAGTGCTTCTATTCAACTGACATATAGTGCTAAATTGAATTTTACCAATATTGTCTGTGTTATTCAATCCATGGATATTTAAACGTTTGTCCAGGGGTCTATTTTCACCATGAAAATTTCAGTTGGTACCTCTTACTAATTTGAAGTTATTTAAGCTGGACTCATGTCCTCTCTGAATGTCCTTTCAGACCTAAATTTTTACTGCAAAAAATAGTGTATTTATCTTGTCTACACGTAATGCCAACATATTAGTGTTCAATTCTGATGTTTACGAATGTTTCTAATTCGGTACAGTATCCCTTTAAATGCCAAATGGGTGGAGAAGCAGGCCCTTCACCCTGATTGGCTGTAGAGCAAGACCCAATAGCACACTGCTCCAGTCCCGATCCAACTTTCCTCCGGCACATCCTCATAACTGTCATAATCCTCATCTCTTTAGATGACTTGGCCCGACTCCACTACGGGTCCAAGTCATAATACTTACTGAGGCACTGATCCTTAGTGATGGGCGCATGAAGCCACACTGGACTTTTATGAGTTTTTCCTGATTGTTCTGAATGCACTGGAGCCTGGAGTATTGAAATTTGACATCAGAAAGTGACATCTGGTGGCCAGGAAAAACGATTGCACCCTGCAGATCAACACTGAGAAGCATGTTAACGCTGTGTAGTCTTCAAGTCCTATGGCATTTAAAGGGATTCTGTACCCAGTAAGAAACAAGTGTGTACGTTTTAAACAAACACCATAACCAAACTTTTCTTGCTGTAAGATCAGACCTCCGTGAAGCTTGCCCCTCATATGATTAGAAACGGAATAAAAACGTGTCCTTTCGTTAGTGCTGCGTTTGTGCTGGTAACGTTTTTGAAGAATTAGACATTATATCTTATCACCTGTTACGTAACGCAGCCCCTCATTAGTGGCCAAATCGCGCCAAAGTGGTCTCATTCGTTCGTGCCTCGTTTGTGCTGGTTTGTGCCGTTAAAAGGTACGCTAGAACCATTTCCTTCTTGAGTTATTCAGCCGTAAGTTTCCAACGACGTCACTCAGCCCCTCATCAACATCCAAATCGCTCCAAATTAGTCTCATACGTTAGTTCCTCGTTTGTGCCGATAAAAGTAACGTTCGTGCCATTTTCATTCTTGAGTTATTTAGCTATAAAGTTTCAACGAGTGACGTCACTCAAACCCTCATCAACGTCCAAATCGCTTCAATGTGGTCTCATTCGTTAGTGCTGCATTGGTGCTGGTTAGTGCCGTTAAAATAAATATTTGTGCTCTTTTACTTCTTGCGTTTTAGGCTACGAAATATTTATTTAAACCGGTGATATCACTCAGCCCCTCATCAACGTCCAATTCGCAGGTCTCATTCGTTAGTGCTGCGTTTGTGTTGGTTTGTGCCGTTAAAATGAACGTTCGTGCCAATTTAATTCGTGAGTTATTCAGCCATAAAGTTTGAATGTTTTTAAATGTCTAATTCTTCAAAAACGGTACCAACACAAACGAAGATTTTTGCGGCACTAACGAAAGGACACGTTTTTATTCCGTTTCTCATCATATGAGGGGCCAGCTTCACGGAGGTAGAGGAGGCATGTCTTAAGCTTAACGCAGGTTAACCTTATTAAGGAATGGTATAATCCACCGTAGGGATATTAGCAATCACATTTAAACATTCTTCCACGCATGAATATTGTAAAATTTAACATTATAGGTAAGAATCATATATATAAAGTTTCAAGCCCCTCAAAGTTTTTATTTGTACCCTCTTTCCCAAACATCGGAGTCTTAATTACGGGGCTCATACCATCCCCGACCACCCCCCTCCCCTGTTATATAAACCCTGCTCAATTCCACAGCTGCACCCAACTCAGGTTATTAATGCTTATAGTCGACGTGATGGCAACACCTCCAAAACGCCAAAGAGAAGACCTCGAAACGGTTTGCGGATACGTACACACCGTATCCAAAATTCGATTCTCGGTGAATAATACACAACTGTTCAACGCTGTTCTTCAAACAGACCGTGAAGAATTTCATGATGCAGTAGTTTTTAGTCCGGCCAAGAGGCAAGCATTCCTCCAAGCAGCCCAAGATGGGACAGCGTTATCTTTGAAAAATGTTAAAAAGGCTTTAAGTAAGTAACTTACTCTATTAACACTAAGAGCTCGAAAGGGACGATTTTTTTCGTAAGACAAATATCCACCGCATGCATGTTGTGAAATAGTTAAAGCATGGTTTGTTTTTTGTTAGAAGCAAAACTAAGTGGGGGGTGGGGAGGAGTTGCATTCTGTGCTTCAGGGTTTAATATGCAGAACTAGGATAAGGCGTTTGCACAATACTAGTAGTTTTTAGACTTCTCTTATTGCACTGTAAGCCCGGATTTTATATCTACTTAAAAAAATTATGTACATTGAACTTAACAGTTTAAGTTTTATTGCATTACTATCAAATGTAAGTACATTATACTCATATTACACATTTAAATATATTAACAGTTTTAAGTTTAATGAACTTAAATTTGTACGTTTATAAATGATTAACTTAAAAGCTTAAATTAAGGTAATTTAACAGAAAACTGGGGACTTTTTACGTGTAACCCCGCCATTTTATTTTTTCAGCTTGCTTTTGGCGCGTCAGGCCAGAGACGTTATCAGGCAAGTTGGAGTTTTGGTGCATTTCAACCAGTGTGACCGGCGTATTACGCAGTCCTGCATATAATTTGGAAGACTAGGCTGTTTGCGAGCAGAGATGATTTTGTTTTAATGTCAAGCTTTTACTTGTTGACGGACGTGTTGTTTTTCAACTGTTGAAGGCTTTTGCAAGAAGTGTGGCGGAGTGATTTTTAACCGACGTTTAACCGACTTTGTAAAGTGGAATCTTTGTTTAACAAAGTCGACGAATATTTTTCACCAGAACGCGCTGTTTTTTGAGCGGCATTTTTTGTTTATACCAGTTTAACAGGCGGTTTCTGCTACAGTTCTTCTGCCAACTCGACCAGCGATTAATTTCGGATTAATCTCTTGTTAGGAAAAAAGATTAATCTCTTGTTAGGAAAGAAATGGATGTAACTTTTGCTCTTCGGAGAAAAGAAATGATCAGAGACAAGCCTGCCATTAGCCAAGTGGTACATCGCTGGCCAGCACTTTTCACAGAAAGCCAGGTTTGTATGACTGTTTTAAGTATTATATTGTCAATACAAAGGATGGTAGTCTTTTGTATTCTAAATATATATTGAATCATTTTTTTTGTAGTAGATGTTCAGTTGTGCTTACATTTGTCATGGCTTTGTGTTGGTTAAAGTTGTGTGACACATCACTTAATGGGTCATATATTGGGCACATTTAACCACAGGTATATGCATGGTTTGCTTTGCTTTATTTTTTAGGTATATTGCGAGTTCACCAGAGTGGTAGGAAAAAATCTCAAAGAACAGTTCTTTGATGCCCTTGACGAGTTCTCTCCAAGGCTGATGGACCTCTTCAGAAAGAAGAAAGGACTTGCTGGTCAGCTTTTGGCTGACCTTTTACGACAGACAAAGGTGAGTTGTCAAGTCTATCCTTCTATCCATTTAATCTTCATTCATTCATTCATTATTTGTAACCCTTATCCAGTTCAGGGTCACGGTGGGTCCAGAGCCTACCTGGAATCATTGGGCGCAAGGTGGGAATACACCCTGGAGGGGGCGCCAGTCCTTCACAGGGCAACACACACACACACACACACACTCACACCTACGGACACTTTGGAGTCTCCATTTAATCTTATTTCTCCTACTTCCCTGCATGTTCTCTTTAATCTCTTCTCTTGTCATCTCCCTGTGTCTTTTGCTTTCATGGCATCTCTTCTGACTCTTTTTAGATAAATACTCATACGCTTCTTTAACTAACATTTGCTGTGTTCTGCATTTTGCAGACCACTGAGCCTGCAGACATCAGATGCCTTTGTCTTCGGGGCTTGCCAATCATCTTGGGGGATGATCCCTCTACCTTCAAGACATCCTTTGTAAGTAATTGAATTTGTTGTAAATGTTCATTTTTTTCTGTTGAATTTTATTTTATTATTTTATAAAATATTAGTTTTTTACTAAATATTTAATTTGGTTGCCCAACCAATGGTTTTTGGACCATCTCTATTATTGATTTTTTTTCAGTTGTTTATATACACACCATTAATCGTATAGTTTTGACTGTTACACTTCAAAATCGTCTTCAGAATTACTTTAATGGAAGGGCATTGTCAAAAAAAAAAACATCCACAAATTATGTACACTTCATTATCAAACACATGTGTAGTTTAAAAAGAAAAAAGAAAACTTTATACATTTAAGCTAAAAAAAATGGGTTATATTCTCATTTGCTGCTACTGTTCCACATTCAGACTGTGGGAGGCTGGAGCACAGGGTCATTGTGTAAAATGTCGTTATGCAGTTTGTGATGCAATCATTCTTTTTTCTTTTTTTTATATTAATATTTTTGTTTCTTTTAAAATTATGTAATACATTTTGGTAAGGAAAGACGTAATACCAGCTGCCTGAAATGGCTGCCCCATGTTAGCTACAAATAAATGTTTATTTTGTGTTCTGTATGCCGATTGAGTGAGGTGGTTTCAGCATGTACTTGTTAAACATGTTTTTGTGACAGTAAATTTCCAGAGTTTATTAGTAATGTTAGTCTTACACCTGCAATTTAAATTAAAGATATATCTGGATTTTAATCACAACTTTTTTGATGAGTTATTTGACTACATATGGGCTAATTGGTAAAATCATGTAAACAATTCTTCTGAAGTGTATCAAAGATACAGATTGATATAAACTAAATCTAAATCGGATTCTGCACTAGTTTATGCTGAGGAGGGGTAAATCTGTGTTAAAACACAGGACGCATATACACCAGAATAGTAAATATACAGGCCTGAAATTCTTCAAACCATTATTGGACAGAATTACATGGTTTCCAGATGTATATGGCAGTTTCCAGTTTCTATATGGCAACTCTGGTATTTGGTGGACAACACATCAATTAACTTGATTGTTTTGTTTGTTAATTTAATTTTTTCTGTTAGGATGTAACTGACAAGGACTCATACAGCCAAACTTCAGTGGGACTCCTCTGTGTTGATCAGGAACACCCTCAAGTAAACCCATCCAAAGTGGGGATCATCTTGGAAGGCACTGTGGTGATGGATGACCCGGCCAATTTACCCCAGGCCACCTGTCTTCTGTTTGGTCTCATCTATGCTCTTCACCTGGACTACCCTAAGGGCATGAAAAACACTTTCTGCTTTATTCAGCAGGTAATGCTCAACCTGGGTAGTCGTGAACTGCCACCCAAAATTCAAACTTTAAGAAATCAGCTTGCTAACTGAATTCAGGAAGGTTACTGTTCCATGTACAAAATTTGTTATTTATATTTTTGCTCTTGTGCACTGTTTGCAGTGTACACAATATGGCCTAAAATTTGTGTGCGCACCTGTTTGGCTGTAATTTTATTAGAATTTTGTCATTAGGAAGCATAAGTTTAGAGAAGTCATATTCTCTGTCTGTTTTCTTTCCCAATGGCCACATTATCTATGTCAGGACAGCTTTAGCTCAGGTTTAAGATTTAGCTCATTTTCTCAAAGGTCGTTTTCTCTAATTTTTTATATTTGTGAGTACAACTTTGTATACCATTTGAGCAACTAAGCCTGATTGTGATTTATTCAATGCTAATTCTATGTGGAATTGCTTAAGAAGGTTTCAGTTATGCGAGCAAATTTTCAGGGTAGTGCATTATGTCCCTTTGTTGATGTTATATTTCAAGGAAATAATAAAGCACAAAAAGAACTGTATTGGTCTGTCTTATATTTCCATTAATATTTCTAATCAATAATGAAGTTAAATAGGATTAAAAAGAAAATTAAGTAGAAATCAATTTAATTTATTTCAACTTAAGATATTAAGTAGAATCACTAGGTAAAGGAATTGGTATAACAAAAACAAAAAAGTTAAATCAACTTAACCTTTAGGTGTAACAACTTGACATTTTAAGTTAAACTGACTCAAGTTTTCATTGCACATTACTTAACTTTTTAAGGCAACCGGTTTCCTCAAATTTTTTAAGTAAACTCAACTTATCCGGGCTTACAGTGTGTCTTTCCAGGTTTTTTTAATTAATGCACATGGCGTCTAGCTTTTTGAGTGCACATTTGCTCGAGCCTAGCCAAATGGCGGACTCTAATTACTTGTCCAGGTTTCCTTTTTTAATTATTAAACATAAACACTACAAAAACGCTTGTAAATGCAACAGTGTACCTCAAATATATTTCAATACTTTACCAAGTCCAAGATAAAGGCGAACATTAATTTTGTTTATTTTTATATAATAAACTACAGTCAAAAAGGCATTAATACATTTTTCATAGAATAAAAATAACTACATCTCTTTGTGTAGCTCTGTGTAAATTGTACAAAAATATTTGCACAAAAATAAACCTGTGAATCTAGATCCAAACTTTAAAAAAAAAATGTAAACTAACAAATTAATAGGGCTATGTCTCTTTCTGACCTCCGTGAAGCTGGCCCCTCATATGATGAAACGGAATAAAAACGTGTCCTTTCGTTAGTGCTGCTTTTGTGCTCGTTTGTGCCGCAAAAATCATCGTTTGTGCTGGTACCGTTTATGAAGAATTAAACATTATATCTTATTACCTGTTACGTAACGCAGCCCCTCATTAGTGGCCAAATCCCGCCACTACGCAGCACTAACGAAAGGACACGTTTTTATTCCGTTTCTCATCATGAGGGGCCAGCTTCACGGAAGTCTTTCTGACATTTCTGTCCTTCTCTGCTTTGTCTCTCGTATATAAGAACGTATCTACTAGTCCACTAATGGGATGCAAATCATAGGGGTCTTGTCCTCAGGTTCTGAATGTCAGCCTCTATATTTAAAAAGTCTCAATGTAAAAATGAGTGACTTTTCTTCATATACATTTTCGTGTCTTCTAGGTTTCAGAGGAACATCCGATTTTGATGTGATTGTAAATAACCGAAGTTCTATAACGGTCACAACTTTACCTTTTTCGCACCGTGTCCCTGGAACTCAAGCGAAGTGTGACCTTAAAGAGGTCGCAACCATGCCAGCAGGCAGAAAGGTATATACTTTAATCACTTTAATTTAAATAATTTACAACTTGTATAAAAACAAAACTCAAAGATTTCTTCTATTCCTATTCTTTAAGGTCAGTCTTGTTGAAGCAAAGGTGTTGTCCCTTGCACCAACTACCCGGACCATTGTTGTTCGAGGTACTGAACGTGAACTAAAGAATGCCTGCATTTCAGACGGTACTGCACCCATAACTGTACAGTTGTGGGAAAAGCATGTGGACTCCCTTAATATCCGATCATCCTACCGCTTCAAAGACCTGTCAACCCGTGTATATGAGGGACATATACAATTAACAACCACCCTATCCACAGTAATTGAACAAATCACTGATCTCAATGTTTCTGATTCACCAACAACCGCAGAACCAGAGATGACATCATTAACAGGGTCAATCACTGCACTTGCAATACGTGCCTCGATGAAGTGTCCGGTGTGCAACACCAAGCAAGACGACTTTAATCATCAAAACACATTCAAACGGTGCCAGAATTGCAATATGATGCAAAGAACCACCGCATATGCCAAGCTGCTGTCTGGAACTATAAGATTTCACGCAGATGATTCTGAATATGCACTCACGCTCTCCAATTCCCCATTGGTTAATTATATCAACCATTACCATCTCCAAGCCCTAAACCTTGTAGAGCAGATTGAGGAACACTTCTTAACACAAACAAAGTTGGCTATCACCTATGACAGTGACCTTCGTATTGCTGAAATTCTTCAGGTCCCCTCAGAGTGAATATTCAGTTTCTTAAAATCTGCATGCGGATATGTGGAGGTAATTTGCATCTTAAACTGTGACTGTCTTCAGTGTCACCGAGAACAGCCTAAGTTTGCATGTTATTTGGCCTTAGTTTATTACTTAATTTATTGTTTTAGATGTTTAATGTACTACATTGTTTGATTCATCCTGTGTTCCCTTTGCAAAATGGCACTGATTTTATTTTTCATATCTTTGTGAAACTTATTAAACTTTCTCTCTGGACCTTTTGTTTACTAGAGCTTCCTGACTGTGAGGTAAAATAAACTTTTACCAAAAACAAACCTATTGTAGTCATTATAAAACAGTTTTATTTAAGTGTTTTTGCACAACATAGTACAACATCTACACTCCAAACTTATTTGCTTTATTACAAACTTTACATAAGTTAATTAAATCTTTCACAACTCTCCTGCAACTTAAAATCACATTCCAACTTCATCAAAATATTTCACATTTACTAAACTATAAAATTAAAACTCTTTGAACATTTTCACAAATAATAGTCTGCTTTATTCAATCCATGGCTTTCATTCATTTTCTACCTACAATTGCACATCCAATTCTGAAGTCTTCCTTCTCAGATACTAAAAACAAGGCATTATCAGAATTGTTTAACAGAAAAATACTTCCAATTTTAATGCAAACTAGTAATACATTTCTGAAGTGATCAAAAGCTAATTAAAACTACAACTAGAAATATCTAGTTTCTTAATGTTGGTCACTAAACTGAAGTGTTCACATGTCCCAAAGTGGGTGTGAGGCTTTAAAAAAAACTCTCCAGTGGTCTATTTTCACCATGAAAAATTCAGTTGGCACCTCTTACTAATTTGAAGTTATCTAAGCTGGACTCATGTTTTCTCTGAGTGTCCTTTTAGACCCAAAATTTTACTGCAAAAATAGTGTATTTATCTTGTCTACACGTAATGCCAACATGTTAGTGTTCAATTCTGATGTTTACGCTTGTTTCTAATTCGGTACAATATCTTTTTAAATGCCAGACGGGTGGAGAGGCAGGACCCGCCTCTGATCGAGCTATCTTCGCACGTAAGTGTTTCACAATTCACGCTTCTCATTGGCCTGTTTCAATTTCTGCTGCAATGATTGGCCAGGAGACGCAAAGTGCGTCATTGAAAGAGTGGGATGTGCTATCGCCGATGGCTGTCTGACAATGGCTCCACATTGAAACTGTGGGAGGTGCTAACGACTGATTGGCCGATGGCTGTGAGTGTTTCGGGGGCGGGCCTTACAATGTCTCCTCTAAAACGAGACGCTTCGTTCTCCCTTTCTCAGTTCTACAGCGAACAGATAACGATTAAAAGGTCTGTGTTGGATCTCATTCATTGCTTAGTCTTTGGTAAAACTTTTAGGATTGGGATTTGGCGTTTAAAGATTAAGGTACCAGCGTTGTTGATGCGTGTGTCGTATAAAGCGCAGCGTTCAGTAAACGGCTTTTATCTTTATAATCTGATTTTTCTCAATTAAATTACACCGATTTTGTAAAAGCTAGTAAAACAATGTGTTAGTTGTAGGGAATGTGTTCTGGTAACGTTAGTTTTTGTTGTAGGTTTGTTACGTTTGTGTTTACATGAGTAAATTATATTTCTTGGAATCTCCTTTAAACTCATATTCATCAGTATAGCGTAAGTTGTTTTTGTTGTTTAGTGATAAAATATGTAAGCATAAGTGTTAGGTGTACAAAACCCATTAGATGTTTGTTGTTGTTTAGTGTTTAAAATATTCTATAACAAACAGACTAAACGTTAGGTGTGTAGTATTAAAATGGTCAGTTATATGTATTAGATGTGTAGTATTAAAATATTGTATGAATTAGGTGTACAAAACACTAACTTGCTGTATGAAAGACACCATTTCCACTAATGCCAGCTTCTTTAAACCTCTTCTCTGTATGTAATCATGTCTTTTGTGGATCTGTTTACCAAATTAATATTAGTTTAATACAATGAAATGCTCCTTTTTTTCTTTCTTTTTTTTCTGCAGCGTGCCTCTTAAATGTTTGAATTTATGTTGTCTTGTCTTTCTATTGTTATGTTTAACAAGCCATTATGGATCTATTTAAGAGGGAGCCATTTACCACCATAACACCTCAGCCCCCTGACCCTCTACTGTTTTGTCATTTCATTCCTAGTGAGTTTCATTTTTTTTTTTTTCTGTGTGAATGTGTGTTCATGGTGGAGTGATTTTTACATATGTGTTCTTTGCCCTTCTGCCAATGCCGAGAACTTCCAGGTATACCCCCTGGAAGGGCTGGTGAGGTGGAACGAGGACCCCGCTGCATCAGCTGTGAACCAGACGGAGCAGGTGCTGCAGCTATACCAGCCAAATGCAGCACGCCCTCAACCAGCTCAGTGAAGAGATGCTGGGCTGTAAAGTGGTTGAGGATTACACCAAGCCTAGAGAGTACACGGGTAACGTTTTTGAATGCGAATCATTGTGCTGTAACCATATAGCCAATCTATATTCACGCAGCACAAATAGCCACTGTTATTAAACTGCTGTGATTATTTGTGTTTCAAGTGAGCTTGATGTCGCTTACCTCTTCCAGCAGTGCAAAGAGCTGAGGGACGCCATCGGCTGGAACCCGGATGCCCCCGATGGCACTCCTGATGTCCTGTCCGAATGGGAGTCACGAAGGATTCGGTGAAGCTGAGTCCTTTGTCAGAGTGGACCATGACCCCACCGTTGACCCTCTGTCATTAGATGATTCCACCCAGAAGGTGGCTGAGGCTGCAACATCTCCCGCAGAGTCTGAAAATGCTTCCGCAGACCCAGTCCTCCCCTCAAGCATCAGGAGCAGAAGGAGTAAGTGCTTTTGTTTTTTACACTATGTGAGGATTTAACCATACATGGAAATGGGGGCACAATTAACCTGAACGTCTTCGTCTTGTCAGGTTGTCAGAGGGCCAGACGGAGCGCCAGGCTACGAGTTTGTGGTGAGGCTGGCCAGGTACCTGGTGGACTTGCGCGACGAAGCCTGTCTTTCAGAAAAACAGGTTGCCGACATTGTCGCTCTCTGGAACCCTCTGCCAGATGTTGACAAGCAACATGTCACTTACCAGCCGAGGCACAGGGAGCAGCTCCTTCAGGGGCGTTTTAAGGCCAGCCATTCAAAGACCACAGTCTCCAGTGAGGTCGAGAGCTTAAATTAATTTAAGTATTTAATTTATTACATTCATTACAATTTGATGCACAATCCATTATATAAATCAGACTTGCTACTTATTTCATATTCTACACTAGAAACAATTTTTTTTTTAACTTAACCTACATATGTACTTAAATATATATAGGATGTAAACTTTTGAAAATAAATGAGCCATTTTTTTATTTATATATATAATTGTTGTGAATATTTTCACAAACTTGGAAAACAAAGTACTTTTTATAAGCTTGTAAATAAATCAGTTAAAATGTATTTCTCGTGTCGCTCAGTGTATATTATTTTACTATTGACGAAGCTCAGACTAATACTACTGAAAACATACAATGTTTATACATGCACTAAAAGGCACATGTTGGATTGTTTGCAAATTCAAAATGCCCCTGTTCTATTGGAGTCTGCCTTGGCCATTGAGAGCCTGCCCACCACATGACTACTTTTAAGAGGGCAATGGCAGAGCAGAGGGGACGTAAGGCCCGCCGGTGCCCGCCGGACCCTTTGCTTCGTTTTTTTTTTTTTTTATCATTTTCCTCATGTTTTACGCCCTGGCGCGTGTCCTTGACTGGTCACAAGACCCACGGTGGTATCTTTGTGTCCCGGGGCCTCACCAGGTGGCCGCAGAGGAGATTGGGTGGGATCTTGGCTTTAGAGCAAGACCCAGTAGCACCCTGTTCCAATACGGATCCAACTTTCCTCTGGCACATCCTCATAACCATCATATCTCCTTAGATGACTTGGCCTGACTCCACTACAGGTCTGAGTCATAATACTTACTGAGGCACTGATCCTTAGTGATGGGCACATGAAGCCACATTGCAGTTTTATAAGCTTTTTTTCTGATTGTGCCAAAACAAATTAGCTATGAAAATTGACATCATAGTGTGACATCTGCTGGCCACAAAAAATGATTGCAGCCTGCATATCAACACTGCAGAGCTTGATAATGCTGTGTGGTCTTACAGTTCAACTCATGTGTTCTGATACGCAGAAATTCATGTTTTATTATTGAATTTTGTTGAATTGATAATACAATGTATAATACCTAAAGAAAATTAACATCAGTTATATATTACCAACAATTCATCTATCTGTAAATCATGAAACCATGCTTTTATATAGTGTGTGTATATATGAATATAAATGTCCTCTAAAATGTTGGAAAATATGCCACATTAGCAAGTGACCTGGAAAAAAAAAAAAAAACTTGAACTAATCTATCTTTGTTAACACACTGCTATGTCAAATATTTTGAAAATGAAACTGTTTATGTCATATAAACAAATATTTGTATTTGGCATATAATAACAAGCATATAATAAATATGAAATGAGGCAATTTATCCCAAATGTAAGAGTTACCTAAAATAGTGCAGTTTTATAACAGAACTCTGTATAAAATTCTAATGTTAGGTATAATATTTTGATAGCCTGAGTATCACAAAGCTTAAATCAATTCCTTTTGCTAAATGTCCTATTCCATCTTAAATATACAAACAACTACATACATATTCACAAATAAAGGTGCAATATGACAATATCAAGTACCACTGCCAACATAAATACTATGAAGCTTGAATAAGTTTATTAGCCAGGTTTTGTTCAAATGTTCTGTTTCACTTTAAATTCACTATTTACAGACCTGACAAATGTTATCAAAAATGTCACTGTAAAAAAAAAAAAAATTAAGATATTCTGATAGCTCAAATCGTCTTTTTCTCCAATAAAATTAATAAAATGTATAATTTTGTACATAGCCATTTACTAATTATTTTCACAAGTATGTATTAGTAACCTACATTTTGATCCTATCCCTTTTTCTGTATACATGTTCACCTGTTGTGTCACTCCTCCACCCCACCTAAATTCACCATGGATGGAAGATGATGTGCTCAACAGTGCCACCATACCTACCAGATTTAAAGTAAATATACACATTTCTTTCTTTAAAACAGCTTCTTCTGACATAATTCGTGGACTCATAAGACTCTTACATTCACTTTAAACAACTCCATACATGACCCGGGTGTCTCTGATATCACACATGCTCTTTTACACAGGCACAAATTCTGTCAAAAATCATGTCTAACAATGTTCTATTACATTGAATAAGGCGTTTGATGAAAGCTTAGAGCACCCTCCGATGGCCGTTAAGTGGTATTGCATAACAATGTGCCATTCTCCCTCTTTTCATACCAGAATAAAACATGTTCTAATAAAACAAGAATTTACTGATTATTTATAATGATTATTTGTTACCAAAACGTCCTTTGCTTAACTTGCTTGACATCCTTCATCTGTTCTAATTCACTGTGTAAATAAACACATTATTCATTACTACATGTGGAGCCTCACTGGCCAAAAGTGCTTATGGTCTCTCTGTGCTGAAGTTCCTTACATCAAAATTAAGGCCCCATTGTGCAGATTCTTGCTGTAATGGACACCTCATGGACACATAACATGCAGGTAGTGAGCGATATACTTAATCAGATTCCATGTTGCTGCCAACATTTACTATACAAAATGGCTCTCATTAGCCAATGAGCTTTCAGCAGCTCTTTGACAAAGCTTAACAAGGTCCAATCATCATGACAGCTCACTGGTATGTCCCTGGGGGCACTTCCTAAGTGCATAAAAATGTTTGTAACAATAGCCACTAGGGGATGCTATATCAAAAAAAAAATATATGATATATATCAGCGAAAATTAAGCATATCTACACGCAGTTTGCTTCTTTGTATACTCTGCAGAGAGCCTAACATCTTTTAATTGCAAGTGTTGTCAAAAAATGCATCGTTTTTTCTCAATAGCCAGTTATTCAAAATTGAACTTTTGCGAACTAGTCCCTGGAATTTGGCTCTATTCCAAAACAATTGACCTTGTTGGAATCTGCAGAGTCTGTAGGTAAATAATTATCCAAAAAAGTTCAACATTTAGTCAAAGCGTTGCCACAATAAATTACTTATTTGAAGCGTGCTGGGCTTTATAAATTCTTTCAGCTATAACTTAAACAAATTAAGCCCAACCGAGACCAAACTTGACATGCGTATGTAGGGCCTTACACTGAAGCAGTGTGTATAATATGACAAATCCACCTAAAGGGGGCGCTACAATTAGACAATAACTGGTTATATGCAGTTTTTTATATTCATGCTGGATTTCGGTTATTGGGAGGGGCCTATAAGCCACATGGTGATCAAAGTTGTACATTTTATTAATAATTATTAAAGTCCAGGTCCTTAGGATTCCTCTGATACCACATATGTCCATATGTCCACATATGGCGATTAAAAAGTCTATATGTGAATGACTTTCAGCAGCCCTTGAGCACAATAGTAAATACTTTCACCAGCAGGAGGCACTCTAAGACCATATTGCTTTTTCATCTACATTAATGAGATCCTATTCGTCTGCACAAGTGAAAAGTCATAACATATGAACATAAATATTTATCATAATCGAAAACAGCGCTCATCAGTCATACCATGTCCTTTGCTATACATTACAACAACATATATTACAATACCTTACACCCAATTTTCACTTGTTTGGCCAAACAGGCCCATGCTTCCTAAGGCCTCATTGTTGGCTCATAGCGCCATTTTTGCCATTGGGCCCATTCGTGTTAGGACCATGCCATTGCCGCTTGCGGCTATATTTAGGGGTTCGAGCACGAAGTGCTTGAAACCCTATTGTGTTTGTTCTGATTTTAATTTGTTATTAGGGGTTCGAGCACGAAGTGCTTGAAACCCTATTATAATTGTTAGGATTTTTATTTTTATTATTATGGTCCTAACACGTAGTGTAGGACCATATTGTAATTGCTCAGATTTTTCTTCTTATTATTATTATGGTCCTAACACGTAGTGTAGGACCATATTGTAATTGCTCAGATTTTTCTTCTTATTAGGGGTTCGAGCACGAAGTGCTTGAAACCCTATTGTGTTTGTTCTGATTTTAATTTGTTATTATGGTCCTAACACGTAGTGTAGGACCATATTGTAATTGTTAGGATTTTTCTTATTATTATTATTATTATTAGGGGTCCAAGCACTGCAAGTGCTGGAGCCCTATTGTTTTTGCTCTGTTTCCTCTTCTTCTTCTTCTTCTTCTTTTTCTCCGATGAAACGCGATGGGCAGCCCAAACCGTAGGTCCTACAGACTTGTCATTTGGTCAACTGGTAGTAAACCCTCCCGCTACTCAGGCGCAAAGAATCAGCCCGATCAGCCTGATGGTGGCGCTATAGCGACGCGGAACGCGTCGCTCCCTATATCTCCTGCCCCGTGTAGCGTAGAGACGAAATTCTTTTTTTCCCTGATTCCTCAGGTCAGACCCTACAAAAAAGCCTCAAGAACCCATAAGCTCCGCCTACTTAGATTTTGAGCTAATTTGCATAATATGCAAAATTGCACAAATTTTTGAGCGCGAACTAGTCTCTGGAAATGTACCCAATATGGACATATGTGGTATCAGCAGAATCCTAAGAACCTGAACTTTAATAATTATTCAAAAAAAGTTGGAATTTCATCACTGGTCGGCTTCCAGACTCCGCCCAAATACAGGGGTGGAGCTCGAGTTCCAAAAATCACACAAATACAGCTATAACTCACAAACGCTTTCTCCGAATGTTACGATACTTCACATGCTTGATCCCTATAAGGGATGGAAGCCATAAGTACTTGGCTGTGCAACTGCAAGCCTAGGGGGCGCTGTAAAAGCAAAAAAATTGTTACGCTTCACAGGATTGTCCGATTGACATGCCGATTGGTATGCGTGTAGTGGGTGATGAGCTGACTTAGATTCTATGACGATGATGTCATATTCGAAAAAACATGGCCGCCATCGACCAATCAAATTTCAGCAGCTGTTTCATGACCTTAACAAGGTCCTATCATCATGACACTTGCATGGTATGTCCATGGCAGCACTTCCTAAGCACATAACAATTTTCATTACGATAGCCACTAGGGGGCGCATTTCAAATTTTCTACATGAAAATATGGAATATCTCAGCGAAATATAAACATATTGACAAGCAGTTTGCTTTATTGCATACTCTGCATAGTGTCTTACAACTTTGCAATTCCAACTATTGTCAAAAAATGCATAGTTTATCCACAATAGTCAGGTATGTGAAAATGGAGCTTTTCGTACTCCTCCCTGGAAATTTGTCTTATCAATAAACAACTGGTATTTTTGCAATCTGTATAGACTGTAGGTCAATAATTATTCACAAAAGTCTGAACTTTTGACATGCTGTTGCGGCAGTAATTTAACAAATGTGCATGGGCGGGGCTCCATGCACTCTTTGAGCTATAACTACAACAAACTTCACCCAAATCAAACACAACTTGGTGCACATATGTAAGTCATTACTCTGAAGCAGTCTACTAAATATGCCCGCATTGCACAGAAAGGGGGCGCTACAATTAGACAACAACTGGTTGCATAGGTTCATAATTGATTACACTGCCACCTAGAGATGCAGTACCAGCAAGATGAGACAGTTATATTCTGATGACCATGGGAAAGGAGCTTGTGCATTTTCATATCATTTGGCTAAAGCATTTTTCAGTTTCAGCTGTTAGTTATGTGAAGTTTTGAATACAGGCTGTACTGCTCTTTTTAAGCAGATCCTGCTATCACACAGTAATGAAAGTTCCACATTTTGTTGATAATTATTAAAGTTCAGGTTCTTATGAATCTCATGATAACACATATGTCCATATTGGCTTTTGATCCAAGCACTAGTTCATGCTCAAATACATGTCTGTTCCCACTCACCTGCCTGGAGTCTTCTCTTTTTTGCTGAATCCCCCCTCAGCCCCCCCTTCTCCTTCTCACACACAGACTGTCACCTCTCCCCCTCCCCTCCCCCCTGACAGTCAGAGAGGGCCAGAGGACACAGACAATTGAAAGCAGTTTTAAACAAATCAACAGTAACATAATGACCACCTCCTTATTTTAGTTTCAGTATCCATGTTTTCAGCTCCACTGTCCAAAGTAGCACTTTGTAGATCTAACATTACAGGGAGGGGTGCACCTCTTGCTCTGCATACTTTCATTGCTCCCTTTCACATGTTCTTCAATGGTCAGGACACCTACAAAGCAGATATGCTGCAAATGTATGACCTACTGTCTCTGCCTTTTTTATCTATAATGTGGACCAACAGAGTATGTGTGTGTAACTGTGTAGGCAGTGAGTGGAAACCGGTTTTAAAATTATCCAGCAGCACTGTTCTGTCTGATCCACTCATAAGAGCACAATAAACACTGACATAGCATCACAATGTCAAAATACAATGCTGAGAATGTATGAGCAACTGTGTCTGAATTTATAAGTTTGACCAATAAAATATATGTATCTCAGTGTGGACAGTGAGTTGACACAGGTGTTAAAATCTCTAGCAGCACTGCTGTGTCTTATCCACTCATAAGAGCACTACACACACTGACCTATCACCACAATGTCAGTGTCACTGCAGTGCTGAAAATTGTCCACCACCCACATTAAATATATTTTGTAGATGTCCTGAACATTGGGTCAGAATCCAAGGTGAAATTCCAGAGTCAGTTCTGTGCTCTGTGCTGTCTCTGTAACCCAAGCCCCATGTTCACCTGCCTGCAGACCAGAAATTCACCCACTCATCTACTACCCCTTCTTCTTACAATCCAGAGCACCAAGGATCACATTTTAAAGCACTACAAAATCTATATTCAAGTGTGGCTCCTGTATCAGGAACTGTCATATGCTACGCTCCTGCTCTGCAAAGACTGCTCGCTTTCACCCTGCTCTTCAGTGGTCTGGACACCCATACCTCCATACAGCAGGTATGACTCAGGTGTTGGCATTTTAAATCCCTCAGCAACACTGCTGGACAGAGAATAGTCCACAACCAAACATTGCCAGCAGAGAGTGTCTTCTGTCAACTGATGACTGACTCGAGTACAAGCTACTCCACATCATATCTGCTGTTTGGGGGTCCTGAACATTAGGGTGAGAAACCAGAGTGCAACTCCAGAGTGACTTCTGTGCTCTATGCTTTCTCTGTCATCCGTTACTCCTCCATCTCATGCTACACCTCCAAAGAGATGCCAGAACAGCATGGAACACCTTATAAACACTACACAAACTTCCCCAAAAGCCCCTATTATCTCAGGACAGCTCTTATGCATAGAACACCTTACAAACACTACACAAACTGCCCCAAAAGCCCCTACTATCTCAGGACAGCTCATATGCATAGAACACGTTACAAACACTACACAAACTGCCCCAAAAGCCCCTACTATCTCAGGACAGCTCATATGCATAGAACACGTTACAAACACTACACAAACTTCCCCAAAGGCCCCTACTATCTCAGGACAGCTCATATGCATAGAACACCTTACAAACACTACACAAACTTCCCCAAAAGCCCCTACTATCTCAGGACAGCTCATATGCATAGAACACGTTACAAACACTACACAAACTTCCCCAAAAGCCCCTACTATCTCAGGACAGCTCATATGCATAGAACACGTTACAAACACTACACAAACTTCCCCAAAAGCCCCTACTATCTCAGGACAGCTCATATGCATAGAACACCTTACAAACACTACACAAACTTCCCCAAAAGCCCCTACTATCTCAGGACAGCTCATATGCATAGAACACCTTACAAACACTACACAAACTTCCCCAAAAGCCCCTACTATCTCAGGACAGCTCATATGCTAGCACATTGTTCTCCTACCAGCGAATACCAGCTTGGACCCCGGGAATTGTCGCTTGCGGCTATATTTAGGGGTTCGAGCACGAAGTGCTTGAAACCCTATTGTGTTTGTTCTGATTTTAATTTGTTATTAGGGGTTCGAGCACGAAGTGCTTGAAACCCTATTGTGTTTGTTCTGATTTTAATTTGTTATTATTATTCTTTTTCTTTTTCTGCCATAAAACGAATCGCACAGCCCAAACCGTAAGGCCTAGACACTTGAGACTTGGTCAATAGGTAGTAGTCGGTCTCGCTACTCAGGCGCAAAATATCAGCCCAATTGGCCTCAAGGGGGCGCTACAGCGAAGGAAAACGCTTTCATTAAAAGATTTTCCACCCCGTGTGGCGTAGAGACGAAATCTTTTTTTTCCCTGATTCCTTGGGTCCTGCCGAATCAAAAAGGTACATACAACCACTAAGCTCCGCCTACTTAGATTTTTTGCTATTTTGCATAATTTGCAAAACCTACTTTTGTGTACTCCTCCGTGGATTTTTGTCCAATTTTCTTGAGCTTGGTGTCAAAATGTTCGCAGGAGCCTGTAGTTTAATAATTATCAAAAAAACGTTGAAATTTCGATTCAAGATGGCCGCCATATGCAAATGAACCTCTTCGGCTTATTTTATGTTTTACTTAAAAATCTATAACAAACTCATGGTTTACTCAAATGTGTTTACATTTCATATTCTACTTTCAGACATGATTCTGAGGTAGCTTGTCAAAGGAGAAGCCAATATTCATATAGGGGGCGCTGTAAATGCTTCAAGTTTATATCTCAGCATCCGTAAGGCGGATCGGACCGCCGCTTGGCATGCTGCTTCTATGGGCAAGGCTGTAGAGGGAAAATTAAGGACAACTCGATTCGAGCAAAATTGTGATTGTCATCGACCAATCAGCTGTCATCAGCTGTTTGACAACCTTAACAAGGTCCAATCATCATGGGATTTGACTGGTATGTCCCTGGGAGGCCTCCCTAAGAGCAGAAAAATTGTCATAACGATAGCCACTAGGGGGCGCTATATCAAGAAAATATTATATATCTCTGTGAAAATTAAGCATATTGACACGCAGTTTGCTTCTTTTTATACTCTGCAGAGGGCCTAACAACTTTGTAATTGCAAGTGTTGTCAAAAAATGCTTTGCTTTTTCTCAGTTTCCAAATGTTCAAAATTGAAACTTTTCGAACTAGTCCGTGGAATTTTGCGATATTCACAAACAGTTGACCTTGTTGGAATCTGCAGAGTCTGTAGGTAAATAATTATCAAAAAAAGTTCAACATTTGGACAAACTTTTGTTGTAATAAAACAATTAATTGAAGTGTGGGGAGCTTTAAACATTCTTTTAGCTATAACTCAAACAAATTAAGTCCAATCAAGACCAAACGTGACAGAAGTATGTATGGTCTTGTCCTGAAGACGTATGTACAATATGATCAAAATTTACCAAAAGGGGGCGCTACAATTGGACAAAAACTGATTAAATGGGCTTTTTTATGTTATAGCGCCATCTAGGAACGCAGTGGCACCCCAACTTAATTATGACATCTGGTCCTCAGTCTGATCAAGTATGTGACGTTTTAAAATTTTTGGGGAAAGCATTTTTGAGTTATAGGTGTATATTAGTGTACACATATAGCTTATATTTGACTTGAGGAATACATGCTAGATCTGTGTTATTGGGAGTGGCCTGTAAGCTACATAGTAATAAAAGTGCAACAATTTTTTGTTAAAGTTCAGATCCTTAGGATTCAGCTGATACCGTACATGCCCATGTTAGGTAAATATCCACATAGGAGTACATGCTTAAATCTTTCTGTATGTGCTTTCATGGCTGATCTAAAAATATGGGAAAGTAGTCATTTCTCACCAGCAGATGGCAGTCTAAGAGTATACATTGTGCTGTTGAACTACAGTGGCTCTGAGACATTATGCAAAATGCAATGTGGAGAAAAGACCATAAGGCCCAGAAACACCTCCCTTGGCAGCAAGGTCCAGCAGGTGTAAAATGACTCAGCCAAGGAAAATGACATTCTTTGGCCAGATGGTGGCGCTATAGCAAAGGGAAAAGCATTGAGGTCTATATCTCCTACACCGTAAGGCCTAGAGATGAAATCTTTTTGTCCCTTATTCCTTGGCTTAAGACAAACTAATTTGCTGTTGGATCATAAAGCTCAGCCCACTTAGATTTTGAGCTAATTTGCATAATTTGCAAAACATACTTTTGTCAATAAGTCTATGAATTTTTCACCAAGTCCCTTGAGCTTGGTGCCAAAACGTTCACATGAGTCTGACCCTAGGTAATTATAGAATTAATTGACATTTTGATTCATGATGGCAAATGAACCTCTTCAGCTTATCACAGGTTTTACTTGAACATCTCTAACTCCATACTTTGCTCAAATGGGTTCAAATTTAAGATTCTACTTATAGAAATGCTTTTAAAGGTAGCATGGCAGCGATGTAGGCCTATTGCTTCCAAACAGGCCTGTTAAGCGAGAACCCCCTTAATTGCCGCTTGCGGCTATATTTTGTTTTTTTTTTTCTTCTTTTTCTCCGATGAAACGCGATGGGCAGCCCAAACCGTAGGTCCTACAGACTTGTCGTTTGGTCAACTGGTAGTAAACCCTCCCGCTACTCAGGCGCAAAGAATCAGCCCGATCAGCCTGATGGTGGCGCTATAGCGACGCGGAACGCGTCGCTCCCTATATCTCTTACCCCGTGTGGCGTAGAGACGAAATTCTTTTTTTCCCTGATTCCTCAGGTCAGACCCTACAAAAAAGCCTCAAGAACCCATAAGCTCCGCCTACTTAGATTTTGAGCTAATTTGCATAATATGCAAAATCGCACATATTTTTGAGCGCGAACTAGTCTCTGGAAATGTACCCAATATGGACATATGTGGTATCAGCAGAATCCTAAGAACCTGAACTTTAATAATTATCCAAAAAAAGTTGGAATTTGATCTCTGCTCGGCTTCCAGACTCCGCCCAAATACAGGGGTTAAGCTCGCGTTCCAAAAATCACACAAATACAGCTATAACTCACAAACGCTTTCTCCGAATGTTATGATACTTCACATGCTTGATCCCTATAAGGGCTGGAAGCCATAAGTACTTGGCTGTGCAACTGCAAGCCTAGGGGGCGCTATAACAGCAAAAAAATTGTTACGCTTCACAGGATTGTCCGATTGACATGCCGATTGGTATGCATGTAGTATGTGATGAGCTGACTTAGATTCTATGACGATGATGTCATATTCGAAAAAACATGGCCGCCATCGACCAATCAAATTTCAGCAGCTGTTTCATGATCTTAACAAGGTCCTATCATCATGACACTTGCATAGTATAACCATGGCAGAACTTCCTAAACACATAACAATTTTCATTACGATAGCCACTAGGGGGCGCAATTCATATTTTCTATAGGAAAATATGGAATATCTCAGCGAAATATAAACATATTGACAAGCAGTTTGCTTTATTGCATACTTTGCATAGTGTCATACAACTTTGCAATTGCAACTATTGTCAATAAATGCATAGTTTGTCCACAATAGTCACGTATGTGAAAATGGAGCATTTCGAACTCCTCCCTGGAAATTTGTCTTATCAATAAACAACTGGTATTTTTGAAGTCCGTATAGACTGTAGGTAAATAATTATCAAAAAAATGTAGAACTTTTGACACGCTGTTGTGGCAGTAATTTAACAAATATGCATGGGCGGGGCTCGATGCACTCTTTGAGCTATAACTACAACAAACTTCACCTAAATCAAACACAACTTGGTGCACATATGTATGTCATTACTCTGAAGTACTCTGCTAAATATGCCCGCATTGCACAGGAAGGGGGCGCTACAAATAGACAGCAACTGGTTGCATAGGTTATTAATTGTTTACACTGCCACCTAGAGATGCAGTACCAGCAAGATGAGACGGATATATTCCAAAGACCATGGGAAAGGAGCTTTTGCATTTTCATAACATATGACTAATGCATTTTTGAGTTATATCTGTTTCTTATGCAGTGTTTCAAAGGCAAGCTGCACAGCTCTATTTAAGCAGAGGCTGCAATCACTCAGTAATGAAAGTTCCACATTTTGTTGATAATTATTCAAATTCAGGTTCTTATGAATCTCATGATACCACATATGTCCATATTGGCTTTTGATCCAAGCACTAGTTCATGATCAAATATATGTCTGTTATATCTCATCCTGCAGATCCTCTCTATGCAGAATCCCCCCTCAGCCCCTCCTTCTCCTCCTCACACACAGACTGTTACCTCTCCCCCTCCCCTCCCCCTGCCAGTCAGAGAGGGCCAGAGGACACAGACATTTGAAAGCAGATCTAAACAAATCAACAATACCATCATGACCACCTCATTTTACTTTCAGTGTCCATGTTTTCAGCTCCACTGTACACAAGAGAACTTTGTAGATCTAAAACTACAGAGAGGGGTGCACCTCTTGCTCTGCATACTTTCATTGCTCCTTTTCACATGTTCTTCAATGGTCAGGACACCTATAAAGCAGATATGCTGAAAATGTATGATTTACTGTCTCTGCTTTTTTTATCTATAATCTGGACCAACAGGGTATGTGTGTGTAACTGTGTAGACAGTGAGTGGACACAGGTTTTAAAATTATCCAGTAGCACTGCTCTTTCTGATCCACTCATAAGAGCACTACACACACTGCCATATCACCACAACGTCACTATCACTGCAGTGCTGAGAATTATCCACCACCCAAATCATATCTGCTTTGTGGGGTCCTGAACATTGGGTCAGAATCCAGGGTGAAATTCCAGATTCAGTTCTGTGCTCTGGGCTGTCTCTGTAACCCAAGCCCCATGTTCACCTGTCTGCAGACCAGAAATTCACCCACTTATCTACTACCCCTTCTTCTTACAATCCAGAGCACCAAGGATCACATTTTAAAGCACTACAAAATCTATCTTAAAGTGTGGCTCCTGTATCAGGAAATGTCATATGCTATGCTCTTGCTCTGCAAAGACTGCTCACTTTCAGCCTGCTCTTCAATGGTCAGGACACCCATACCGCAGGTATGACTCAGGTGTTGGAGTTGTAAATCCCTCAGCATCACTGCTGGACAGAGAATAGTCCACAACCAAACCCTGCCAGCATAGATTGTCTTCTGTCCACTGATAACGGACTCGAGTACAAGCCACTCCACATCATATCTGCTGTTTGGGGGTCCTGAACATTAGGGTGAGAAACCAGAGTGCAACTCCAGAGTGACTTCTGTGCTCTATACTGTGTCTGTCATCCGCTACTCATCCATCTCATGCTACACTTCCAAAGAGATGCCAGAACAGCATGGAACACCTTACAAACACTACACAAACTTCCCCAAAAGCCCCTACTATCTCAGGAAAGCTCATATGAATAAAACACCTTACAAACACTACACAAACTTCCCCAAAAGCCCCTACTATCTCAGGACAGCTCATATGAATAAAACATCTTACAAACACTACACAAACTTCTCCAAAAGCCCCTACTATCTCAGGACAGCTCATATGAATAAAACACCTTACAAACACTACACAAACTTCCCCAAAAGCCCCTACTATCTCAGGACAGCTCATATGAATAAAACACCTTACAAACACTACACAAACTTCCCTCCATACAGCAGGTATGACTCAGGTGTTGGCATTTTAAATCCCTCAGCAACACTGCTGGACAGAGAATAGTCCACAACCAAACACTGCCAGCAGAGAGTGTCTTCTGTCAACTGATGACTGACTCGAGTACAAGCTACTCCACATCATATCTGCTGTTTGGGGGTCCTGAACATTAGGGTGAGAAACCAGAGTGCAACTCCAGAGTGACTTCTGTGCTCTATGCTGTCTCTGTCATCCACTACTCCTCCATCTCATGCTACACCTCCAAAGAGATGCCAGAACAGCATGGAACACCTTATAAACACTACACAAACTTCCCCAAAAGCCCCTATTATCTCAGGACAGCTCATATGCATAGAACACCTTACAAACACTACACAAACTTCCCCAAAAGCCCCTATTATCTCAGGACAGCTCATATGCATAGAACACCTTACAAACACTACACAAACTTCCACAAAAGCCCCTACTATCTCAGGACAGCTCATATGCATAGAACACCTTACAAACACTACACAAACTTCCCCAAAAGCCCCTACTATCTCAGGACAGCTCATATGCATAGAACACCTTACAAACACTACACAGACTTCCCCAAAAGCCCCTACTATCTCAGGACAGCTCATATGAATAAAACACCTTACAAACACTACACAAACTTCCCCAAAAGCCCCTACTATCTCAGGACAGCTCATCTGCGTAGAACACCTTACAAACACTACACAAACTTCCCCAAAAGCCCCTACTATCTCAGGACAGCTCATATGCGTAGAACCCCTTACAAACACTACACAAACTTCCCCAAAAGCCCCTACTATCTCAGGACAGCTCATATGCATAGAACACCTTACAAACACTACACAAACTTCCCCAAAAGCCCCTACTATCTCAGGACAGCTCATATGCTAGCACATTGTTCTCCTACCAGCGAATACCAGCTTGGACCCCGGGAATTGTCGCTTGCGGCTATATTTATTATTAGGGGTCCAACACTGCAAGTGCTGGAGCCCTATTGTTTTTGTTCCGTTTTTTCCGCTTTTTTTGTTTTTTTTTGTTTTTCTTCTTCTTTTTCTCCGATGAAACGCGATGGGCAGCCCA